>NW_025228204.1:0-25638 GCF_018294505.1 Triticum aestivum | reverse complement strand
TAAGTATAGGCTATTTTTAGAGTCCGTATGTGTGGGGAAACAAGAGATAGGGTTGATTTCGGACTCCTCCACCAAGGGCCACGAAATTCCCCCCTCTTCCTCCATATATACAGCCCTTAGGGCATCGTTTAGACTTTGGGTTTTGTTTAGATTAAAAGTTCGCCATAGCTGCAACTTCGCGTACTTCGTTTGTGTTCAACGACCAGACAAAGGCGTCACAGAACCCCACCTTGATCAATAAAGCTTTCATCTTATATTCGCAATATCCAGATTGCAATCTCAGTTTCTTGCTTGTTCTTCGTTTGCTCGCAGGAAACAGACCCTCGTGGTCAGGTTGATCGTGCTCCGGCGTGGTCAATAACCTCTCGGAGTTGGTTTAGCGATTGCTAAGGCGCGACGTCCTCGCACGTTCGTAGTCGGATCGTCAAAGTCGACTTCCACCAAAGCGAAATCCACCATCTCATCGAAAGACGGGACACCTTTGCCTCTATCAGATTGAGCATCAGATCGACTTAATTCCTGGTGCTTCACTGCCAAACCGTGCGCCATACCGTACCAATCCAGAGGAGACGAAGGAGATTATGCGTCAAGTACAAGAGCTTCTCGACAAAGGTTATATACGCGAATCCCTTAGTCCTTGTGCTGTTCCTATTATTCTTGTACCGAAAAAGGATGGTACGTCGCATATGTGTGTTGATTGTAGAGGCATTAATAATATTACTATTCGTTATCGTCATCCTATTCCTAGGCTAGATGATATGCTTGATGAATTGAGTGGCTCTACAATATTCTCCAAAGTTGATTTGCGTAGTGGACACCATCAAATTCTGATAGAGGCAAAGGTGTCCCGTCTTTCGATGAGATGATGGATATCACTTTGGTGGAAGTCGACTTTGACGATCCGACTACGAACGTGCGAGGACATCGCGCCTTAGCAATCGCTAAACCAACTCCGAGAGGTTATTGACCACGCCGGAGCACGATCAACCTGACCACGAGGGTCTGTTTCCTGCGAGCAAACGAAGAACAAGCAAGAAACTAAGATCGCAATCTGGATATTGCGAATATAAGATGAAAGCTTTATTGATCAAGGTGGGGTTCTGTGACGCCTTTGTCTGGTCGTTGAACACAAACGAAGTACGCGAAGTTGCAGCTATGGCGAACTTTTAATCTAAACAAAACCCACCGTCTAAACGGTGCCCTAAGGGCTGTATATATGGAGGAAGAGAGGGGGAATTTCGTGGCCCTTGGTGGAGGGGTCCGAAATCAACCCTATCTCTTGTTTCCCCACACATACGGACTCTAAAAATAGCCTATACTTATGTATTTCGAAATTACATGGGCCTGGCCCAATAAAAAGGTGACGCAGCACCTATAATAGCCCCGGGACAAAATTTATGAAGTGGCATCTTGTATATTTCGTCCAAGGCTTCATGCACCCATTATGGTGGCTTCAAAGTCCTGAAATCATCACTTGTAACTCCGTTCTTGTTCCCCTTGCGCATGGCATCATCTCCATGCTTGTTCTTGCTCCAATGTTCATCCTTCTCCAAGCTAGGCCCTTCATTTGTAAGCAAAACAAATGTATCCAATTTAGGCAGCATCATATTCTCATGAACATTAGAATCATTACCAAGAAACGAAAGTACCTGATAATTTAATTGGCGTGCGCGAGCTCTAGTAATTGGTCCCGTATATGTAGCAGTAGGGGCTGTGGGTGTAACAATGGTATTGATGTCCTCATCATCCTCCCCTTTTTGAAATGAAGTCGTCCTCGACGGAAACTCATCTTCCTCACCCAAATAAGGCTTCAAATCTGCAATGTTAAAAGTGGGACTAACCCCAAAATCTGCAGGCAGCTCAAGTTTATATGCATTATCATTTATTTTCTCTAACACCTTAAAGGGACCATCAGCACGTGGCATTAGCTTTGATTTGCGCAAATCAGGAAATCTATCCTTACGCAAATGTAACCAAACAAGATCTCCAGGTGCAAACACAACATGTTTTCTACCCTTATCTCCAGCAAGTTTATATTTAGCATTCATACGCTCAATGTTTTCCTTAGTTAACTCATGCATTTTTAAAAAGCAATTCAGCATGTTGTTTAGCATCAAAATTAACCTTCTCCGAAGATGGAAGAGGCAACAAATCAATAGGTGCACGAGGTAGGAAACCATACACAACTTCAAAAGGGCACATCTTAGTAGTAGAATGCAATGAACGATTATAAGCAAATTCAATATGAGGCAAGCATTCCTCCCACATTTTCTTATTATTCTTCAAAACAGCCCTAAGCATAGTAGACAATGTTCTATTGACTACTTCAGTTTGGCCATCAGTTTGGGGGTGACAAGTAGTACTAAAAAGCAGTTTAGTCCCCAACTTAGCCCATAAACATCTCCAAAAGTGGCTAAGAAATTTAGTATCACGATCTGAAACAATAGTATTTGGCACACCATGCAAGCGAATAATTTCACGAAAGAACAAATCAGCAACATTAACAGCATCATTGCTTTTATGACATGATATAAAGTGTGCCATTTTCGAAAATCTATCCACGACAACAAATATGCTATCCCTCCCCTTCTTTGTTCATAGATATATCCTCCCAAGGAACACTAGGTACAGGCAAAGGCATATATAAACCATGAGGATTGAGTCGTGACTTAGCTTTTTGACATGTAGTGCATCGAGCAATAAAACGCTCAACATCCCGTCTCATCTTTGGCCAAAAGAAATGTGTAGCAAGTACGTCCTCCGTCTTCTTCACGCCAAAGTGACCCATTAATCCTCCTCCATGCGCCTCCTGCAACAACAAAAGACGAACGGAGCTAGCTGGAATGCATAGCTTGTTAGCACGAAACACAAATCCATCGTTAACGACAAACTTGTTCCACATTCTTCCTTCTTTACAATTCTGCATTACATCTTTAAAATCAGCATCATGCACATATTGATCTTTGATGGTCTCCAAACCAAATATTTTGAAGTCAAGTTGTGAAAGCATAGTATAGCGGTGAGACAATGCATCAGCAATAACATTTTCTTTTCCCTTCTTGAGTTTAATGACATAAGGAAAAGTCTCAATGAATTCAACCCATTTAGCATGTCTACGATTCAGTTTAGCTTGACTTTTAATATGTTTCAAAGATTCATGATCAGAATGTATAACAAATTCTTTGGGCCATAAATAATGTTGCCATGTTTCTAAAGTCCGAACAAGAGCATATAATTCTTTATCATAAGTAGAATAATTCAGACTAGGCCCACTCAATTTTTCAGAAAAGTATGCAACAGGTTTGCCATCTTGTAATAACACACCGCCTAATCCAATTCCACTAGCATCACATTCAAGCTCAAAAGTCTTATTAAAATCAGGAAGTTGGAGTAAAGGAGCATGTGTCAACTTATCTTTTAATACCGAGAAGGCTTCTTCCTGTGCGGTACCCCAAAGAAAAGGCACATCTTTCTTTGTAAGCTCATTGAGAGCTGCAGCAATGGTGCTGAAATCTCTCACAAAACGCCTATAGAATCCAGCGAGGCCAAGAAAACTCCTCACTTGTGTGACCGTTTTGGGCTGCGGCCAACTCTCAATAGCTTCAATCTTGGCTTTATCAACTTCAATTCCCTGTGGAGTAACAACATAGCCAAGAAAAGATACTCGGTCGGTGCAAAAGGTGCACTTCCCAAGGTTACCAAACAAACGTGCATCACGTAGAGCAATAAAAACAGCACATAAATGTTCCAAATGTTCTTCCAAAGATCTGCTATAAATCAATATGTCATCAAAGTAAACTACCACAAATCGTCCAATGAAAGCACGTAAAATTTCGTTCATTAATCTCATGAAAGTACTAGGTGCATTAGTTAACCCAAAAGGCATGACTAACCACTCATATAATCCAAACTTAGTTTTAAATGCTGTTTTCCATTCATCTCCCAATTTCATACGAATTTGATGGTATCCACTACGCAAATCAACTTTGGAGAATATTGTAGAGCCACTCAATTCATCAAGCATATCATCTAGCCTAGGAATAGGATGACGATAACAAATAGTAATATTATTAATGCCTCTACAATCAACACACATACGTGATGTACCATCTTTTTTCGGCACTAGAATAATAGGAACAGCACAAGGACTAAGGGATTCGCGTATATAACCTTTGTCGAGAAGCTCTTTTACTTGACGCATAATCTCCTTCGTCTCCTCTTGATTGGTACGGTATGGTGCACGGTTTGGCAGTGAAGCACCGGGAATTAAGTCAATCTGATGCTCAATCCCTCGAATAGGCGGTAATCCCGGTGGCACGTCTTGTGGAAAGACGTCAACGAACTCCTGCAAAATGTTAGTGACAGCAGGAGGCAAAGAGGAAGGCATGTCCTCGAATGAAAATAATGCCTCTTTGCACACAAAAGCATAGCAAACAGATTTGCTGAAATCTAGCTCATCAATATCAGATTTGGTGGCAAATAAACATGCACTTTTCAATTTAATTTCAGAAGCAACACTAGATGGTTTATTATTAGGCTTCATTTGTTGCTCAAATTCTTTTGCCACAATCTGATTTTCACTCTTATTCTTCTCCTGTTTTGCTTTATTAGCTCTATTAATATCATCTTTCAAAATGGAACCAGGAGTCATAGGAAGCAAAGTAATATTTTTATCCTTATGAACAAGAGTATAGTGATTGTTTCTACCATGATGTACAGAATTTTTATCAAATTGCCATGGTCTACCAAGTAATAAGGAACATGCTTGCATAGGTACCACATCACAATCAACATAATCAGCATATGTAGAGATACTAAAATGCACACGAACAGTACGTGTTACCTTAACCTTGCCGCTGTTGTTGAACCATTGGATGTAGTAAGGATGTGGATGTGGTCTTGTGGTGAGAGAAAGCTTCTCCACCATCTCCATGCTAGCCAAGTTGTTGCAGCTCCCTCCATCTATGATGACGCGCACAGAACGTTCTTTAACAACTCCCTTGGTATGGAACAAATTGTGCCTCTGATTTTGCTCAGCTTGTGTGACCTGCACACTCAAAACTCGTTGAGCAACTAAACATTCATACCTGTCAGCGTCTTCAGGAGCCATGTATTGCGTCTCATGATCAGAATCATCTCCACCATGTTCTTCACGTGTAATAAGAGCCAAAGTCTCCTCATCATAGTCACTAGCGGACTCATATCCACCATCCGCGGTAGCAATCATCACATGCGGAGATTTGCATTCTCTCGCATAATGACCTCCTCCCTTACAACGAGGACAAATAATATCACTTGTATGCCCTGTTGATGCTATGGAGGAAGAAGAATGCTGTGGAGGCCCCGCAGGTGCGCTCTTGGCAGATAATGGTGGTTGTGCCTGTTTTCTTGTATCACGGCTGGAGGTGGCACCTGATGGAGGTGCTGGTGCAGTTGAAGTAGAAGATGCACGTGGTGTCCATGATGAAGGTCGGCCTGCAGAAAAGTTAGTTCGCCCCAATGCTTGTCGATCCTGCACTTCATGTTCAGCTTTACAAGCAAGATGGAATAAACGAGTGATATTAGTATACTCCTTATACTCTAGAATGGTCTGAATCTCTCTATTTAATCCACCTATAAAATGTGCAAGCATAGCTTCATTCTCCTCAACAATACCACATCTAATCATGCCAGTTTGTAATTCCTGATAATATTCTTCTACAGAATTTTTTCCTTGTCTTAAGCGCTGTAATTTTTGAAGCAATTCACGTTGATAATATGGTGGAACCCAACGAGTACGCATAGCAGTTTTCAAAGCAGCCCAAGTAGCGGGAATAGGATATAATCTACAATGTTCAGACCACCATACACATGCAAAACTAGTGAAAGCACAAACAGCAGCAGCAACCCGTCTCTCCTCGGGATATTGTAAACATGTAAAACATTGTTCAGTTTCTAACTTCCAAGTAAGATATATATCAGGAACATATCTACCCTCAAATGGTGGAATATTCAATTTCAGTTTAGGAATATGGACATCATCTCGTACCTGAGGTGGTGGTGCAGGCCTACCATTACGAATATATACCTGAGGTCGACCTGCTGGTGGTGGTGCAGGTGGCTGCACGTAGTGCTGATTTTGATCAACCTCATCCTCATAATCTCCCACATAATCATCCTCCTCCGCATCAGCAGCAGGAGCCACAGAAGTATCAACAGCAGCACCAACAGTTTGGCCAAACGCAAGAGGAACACGGCTCGCTCGGCGAAGGTCTGTTTTGCGACGTGGAGGTAGTCGTTGTTGTTGTTGGTGGAGAGGTACGTTAGGTGCAGCGGGTGGTGGTGGTGGAAGACGCGCAAGCAATTCATTAAACTTGTTATCGAGCTTTGTTTCGAACGTCTTCTCAAGGCCAGTGATCTTCTCCATGGCCTCTTCAAAATTGTTCAGCACATCTTGCTCCTGTTCAGTCATCATTTGCTGAAACTTATCATGAAGCTCCTTGTTCGATAAATTCTCCCAGTCAATCTTGTTGGCTTGTGATCCTGGCATGGTTAGCAGCAATGGAAACACACAAGAATATGATCCTACAGACTACGAACAAGTGGTGGTGGTGGGTGTCACAAATCCGTCAAGCAAAACTCAAATTCTTACCAGTTCTTACCCAGCAACAGGCGGTGATCGGCAACCGTTGTAGTCAAAACTCTCAAAGCTTGGATAGAGCGATTACCAGGGAGAGTCAAACGCACGACGTAGATGTATGTGGAGCTGGGAAGTGATAGAGGCAAAGGTGTCCCGTCTTTCGATGAGATGATGGATATCGCTTTGGTGGAAGTCGACTTTGACGATCCGACTACGAACGTGCGAGGACGTCGTGCCTTAGCAATCGCTAAACCAACTCCGAGAGGTTATTGACCACGCCGGAGCACGATCAACCTGACCACGAGGTCTGTTTCCTGCGAGCAAACGAAGAACAAGCAAGAAACTAAGATTGCAATCTGGATATTGCGAATATAAGATGAAAGCTTTATTGATCAAGGTGGGGTTCTGTGACGCCTTTGTCTGGTCGTTGAACACAAACGAAGTACGCGAAGTTGCAGCTATGGCGAACTTTTAATCTAAACAAAACCCAAAGTCTAAACGATGCCCTAAGGGCTGTATATATGGAGGAAGAGGGGGGAATTTCGTGGCCCTTGGTGGAGGGGTCCGAAATCAACCCTATCTCTTGTTTCCCCACACATACGGACTCTAAAAATAGCCTATACTTATGTATTTCGAAATTACATGGGCCTGGCCCAATAATAAGGTGACGCAGCACCTAAAATAGCCTCGGGATGAAATTTATGAAGTGGCATCTTGTATATTTCGTCCAAGGCTTCATGCACCCATTATGGTGGCTTCAAAGTCCTGAAATCATCACTTGTAACTCCGTTCTTGTTCCCCTTGCGCATGCCATCATCTGCATGCTTGTTCTTGCTCCAATGTTCATCCTTCTCCAAGCTAGGCCCTTCATTTGTAAGCAAAACAAATGTATCCAATTTAGGCAGCATCATATTCTCATGAACATTAGAATCATTACCAAGAAACGAAAGTACCTGGTAATTTAGTTGGCGTGCACGAGCTCTAGTAATTGGTCCAGTATGTATAGCAGCAGGGGCTGTGGGTGTAACAGTTGTATTGATGTCCTCATCACTAGTTTTGCATGTGTATGGTGGTCTGAACATTGTAGATTATATCCTATTCCAACTACTTGGGATGCTTTGAAAACTGCTATGCGTACGCGTTGGGTTCCACCATATTATCAACGTGAATTGCTTCAAAAATTGCAGCGTTTAAGACAAGGAAAAAATTCTGTAGAAGAATATTATCAGGAATTACAAACTGGCATGATTAGATGTGGTATTGTTGAGGAGAATGAAGCTATGCTTGCACGTTTTCTGGGTGGATTAAATAGAGAGATTCAGACCATTCTAGACTATAAGGAGTATACTAATATCACTCGTTTATTCCATCTTGCTTGTAAAGCTGAACGTGAAGTGCAGGATCGACAAGCATTGGGGCGAACTAACTTTTCTGCAGGCCGACCTTCATCATGGACACCACGTGCATCTTCTACTTCAACTGCACCAGCACTTCCATCAGGTGCCACCTCCAGCCGTGATACAAGAAAACAGGCACAACCACCATTATCTGCCAAGAGCGCACCTGCGGGGCCTACACAACGTTCTTCTTCTTCCATAGCATCAACAGGGCACACAAGTGATATTATTTGTCGTCGTTGTAAGGGAGGAGGTCATTATGCGAGAGAATGCAAATCTCCGCGTGTGATGATTGCTACCGCGGATGGTGGATATGAGTCCGCTAGTGACTATGATGAGGAGACATTAGCTCTTATTACACGTGAAGAACATGGTGGAGATGATTCTGATCATGAGACGCAATACATGGCTCTGAAGACGCTGACAGGTATGAATGTTTAGTTGCTCAACGTGTTTTGGGTGTGCAGGTCACACAAGCTGAGCAAAATCAGAGGCACAATTTGTTCCATACCAAGGGAGTTGTGAAGGAACGTTCTGTGCGCGTCATAATAGACGGAGGGAGCTGCAACAACTTGGCTAGCATGGAGATGGTGGAGAAGCTTTCTCTCACCACAAGACCACATCCACATCCTTACTACATCCAATGGTTCAACAACAGCGGCAAGGTTAAGGTAACACGTACTGTTCGTGTGCATTTTAGTATCTCTACATATGCTGATTATGTTGATTGTGATGTGGTACCTATGCAAGCATGTTCCTTATTACTTGGTAGACCATGGCAATTTGATAAAAATTCTGTACACCATGGTAGAAACAATCACTATACTCTTGTTCATAAGGATAAAAATATTACTTTGCTTCCTATGACTCCTGATTCCATTTTGAAAGATGATATTAATAGAGCTAATAAATCACAACAGGAGAAGAATAAGAGTGAAAATCAGATTGTGGCAAAAGAATTTGAGCAACAAATGAAGCCTAATAATAAACCATCTAGTGTTGCTTCTGAAATTAAATTGAAAAGTGCATGTTTATTTGCCACCAAATCTGATATTGATGAGCTAGATTTCAGCAAATCTGTTTGCTATGCTTTTGTGTGCAAAGAGGCATTATTTTCATTCGAGGACGTGCCTTCCTCTTTGCCTCCTGCTGTCACTAACATTTTGCAGGAGTTCGCTGACATTTTTCCACAAGACGTGCCACCGGGATTACCGCCTATTCGAGGGATTGAGCATCAGATTGACTTAATTCCCGGTGCTTCACTGCCAAACCGTGCACCATACCGTACCAATCCAGAGGAGACGAAGGAGATTATGCGTCAAGTACAAGAGCTTCTCGACAAAGGTTATATACGCGAATCCCTTAGTCCTTGTGCTGTTCCTATTATTCTAGTGCCGAAAAAGGATGGTACATCACGTATTGATAGAGGCAAAGGTGTCCCGTCTTTCGATGAGATGATGGATTTCGCTTTGGTGGAAGTCGACTTTGACGATCCGACTACGAACGTGCGAGGACGTCGCGCCTTAGCAATCGCTAAACCAACTCCGAGAGGTTATTGACCACGCCGGAGCACGATCAACCTGACCACGAGGGTCTGTTTCCTGCGAGCAAATGAAGAACAAGCAAGAAACTGAGATTGCAATCTGGATATTGCGAATATAAGATGAAAGCTTTATTGATCAAGGTGGGGTTCTGTGACGCCTTTGTCTGGTCGTTGAACACAAACGAAGTACGCGAAGTTGCAGCTATGGCGAACTTTTAATCTAAACAAAACCCAAAGTCTAAACGATGCCCTAAGGGCTGTATATATGGAGGAAGAGGGGGGAATTTCGTGGCCCTTGGTGGAGGGGTCCGAAATCAACCCTATCTCTTGTTTCCCCACACATACGGACTCTAAAAATAGCCTATACTTATGTATTTCGAAATTACATGGGCCTGGCCCAATAATAAGGTGACGCAGCACCTAAAATAGCCTCGGGACGAAATTTATGAAGTGGCGTCTTGTATATTTCGTCCAAGGCTTCATGCACCCATTATGGTGGCTTCAAAGTCCTGAAATCATCACTTCTAACTCCGTTCTTGTTTCCCTTGCGCATGCCATCATCTCCATGCTTGTTCTTGCTCCAATGTTCATCCTTCTCCAAGCTAGGCCCTTCATTTGTAAGCAAAACAAATGTATCCAATTTAGGCAGCATCATATTCTCATGAACAATAGAATCATTACCAAGAAACGAAAGTACCTGGTAATTTAGTTGGCGTGCACGAGCTCTAGTAATTGGTCCAGTATGTATAGCAGCAGGGGCTGTGGGTGTAACAATTGTATTGATGTCCTCATCATCCTCCCCTTCTTGAAATGAAGTCGTCCTCGACGGAAGTTCATCTTCCTCACCCAAATAAGGCTTCAAATCTGCAATGTTAAAAGTGGGACTAACCCCAAAATCTGCAGGCAGCTCAAGTTTATATGCATTATCATTTATTTTCTCTAACACCTTAAAGGGACCATCAGCACGTGGCATTAGCTTTGATTTGCGCAAATCAGGAAATCTATCCTTACGCAAATGTAACCAAACAAGATCTCCAGGTGCAAACACAACATGTTTTCTACCCTTATCTCCAGCAAGTTTATATTTAGCATTCATACGCTCAATGTTTTCCGTAGTTAACTCATGCATTTTTAAAATCAATTCAGCATGTTGTTTAGCATCAAAATTAACCTTCTCCGAAGATGGAAGAGGCAACAAATCAATAGGTGCACGAGGTAGGAAACCATACACAACTTGAAAAGGGCACATCTTAGTAGTAGAATGCAATGAACGATTATAAGCAAATTCAATATGAGGCAAGCATTCCTCCCACATTTTCTTATTATTCTTCAAAACAGCCCTAAGCATAGTAGACAACGTTCTATTGACTACTTCAGTTTGTCCATCAGTTTGGGGGTGACAAGTAGTACTAAAAAGCAGTTTAGTCCCCAACTTAGCCCATAAACATCTCCAAAAGTGGCTAAGAAATTTAGTATCACGATCTGAAACAATAGTATTTGGCACACCATGCAAGCGAATAATTTCACGAAAGAACAAATCAGCAACATTAACAGCATCATCGCTTTTATGATATGGTATAAAGTGTGCCATTTTCGAGAATCTATCCACGACAACAAATATGCTATCCCTCCCCTTCTTTGTTCGAGGTAAACCTAAAACAAAGTCCATAGATATATCCTCCCAAGGAACACTAGGTACAGGCAAAGGCATATATAAACCATGAGGATTGAGTCGTGACTTAGCTTTTTGACATGTAGTGCATCGAGCAATAAAACGCTCAACATCCCGTCTCATCTTTGGCCAAAAGAAATGTGTAGCAAGTACGTCCTCCGTCTTCTTCACGCCAAAGTGTCCCATTAATCCTCCTCCATGCGCCTCCTGCAACAACAAAAGACGAACGGAGCTAGCTGGAATGCATAGCTTGTTAGCACGAAACACAAATCCATCGTTAACGACAAACTTGTTCCACAGTCTTCCTTCTTTACAATTCTGCATTACATCTTTAAAATAAGCATCATGCACATATTGATCTTTGATGGTCTCTAAACCAAATATTTTGAAGTCAAGTTGTGAAAGCATAGTATAGCGACGAGACAATGCATCAGCAATAACATTTTCTTTTCCCTTCTTGTGTTTAATGACATAAGGGAAAGTCTCAATGAATTCAACCCATTTAGCATGTCTACGATTCAGTTTAGCTTGACTTTTAATATGTTTCAAAGATTCATGATCAGAATGTATAACAAATTCTTTGGGCCATAAATAATGTTGCCATGTTTCTAAAGTCCGAACAAGAGCATATAATTCTTTATCATAAGTAGAATAATTCAGACTAGGCCCACTCAATTTTTCAGAAAAGTATGCAACAGGTTTGCCATCTTGTAATAACACACCTCCTAATCCAATTCCACTAGCATCACATTCAAGCTCAAAAGTCTTATTAAAATCAGGAAGTTGGAGTAAAGGAGCATGTGTCAACTTATCTTTCAATACCGTGAAGGCTTCTTCCTGTGGAGTACCCCAAAGAAAAGGCACATCTTTCTTTGTAAGCTCATTGAGAGGGCAGCAATGGTGCTGAAATCTCTCACAAAACGCCTATAGAATCCAGCGAGGCCAAGAAAACTCCTCACTTGTGTGACCGTTTTGGGCTGCGGCCAACTCTCAATAGCTTCAATCTTGGCTTTATCAACTTCAATTCCCTGTGGAGTAACAACATAGCCAAGAAAAGATACTCGGTCGGTGCAAAAGGTGCACTTCCCAAGGTTACCAAACAAACGTGCATCACGTAGAGCAATAAAAACAGCACGTAAATGTTCGAAATGTTCTTCCAAAGATCTTCTATAAATCAATATGTCATCAAAGTAAACTACCACAAATCGTCCAATGAAAGCACGTAAAACTTCGTTCATTAATCTCATGAAAGTACTAGGTGCGTTAGTTAACCCAAAAGGCATGACTAACCACTCATATAATCCAAACTTAGTTTTAAATGCTGTTTTCCATTCATCTCCCAATTTCATACGAATTTGATGGTAGCCACTATGCAAATCAACTTTGGAGAATATTGTAGAGCCACTCAATTCATCAAGCATATCATCTAGCCTAGGAATAGGATGACGATAACGAATAGTAATATTATTAATGCCTCTACAATCAACACACATACGTGATGTACCATCCTTTTTCGGCACTAGAATAATAGGAACAGCACAAGGACTAAGGGATTCGCGTATATAACCTTTGTCGAGAAGCTCTTGTACTTGACGCATAATCTCCTTCGTCTCCTCTGGATTGGTACGGTATGGTGCACGGTTTGGCAGTGAAGCACCGGGAATTAAGTCAATCTGATGCTCAATCCCTCGAATAGGCGGTAATCCCGGTGGCACGTCTTGTGGAAAAACGTCGGCGAACTCCTGCAAAATGTTAGTGACAGCAGGAGGCAAAGAGGAAGGCACGTCCTCGAATGAAAATAATGCCTCTTTGCACACAAAAGCATAGCAAACAGATTTGCTGAAATCTAGCTCATCAATATCAGATTTGGTGGCAAATAAACATGCACTTTTCAATTTAATTTCAGAAGCAACACTAGATGGTTTATTATTAGGCTTCATTTGTTGCTCAAATTCTTTTGCCACAATCTGATTTTCACTCTTATTCTTCTCCTGTTGTGATTTATTAGCTCTATTAATATCATCTTTCAAAATGGAATCAGGAGTCATAGGAAGCAAAGTAATATTTTTATCCTTATGAACAAGAGTATAGTGATTGTTTCTACCATGGTGTACAGAATTTTTATCAAATTGCCATGGTCTACCAAGTAATAAGGAACATGCTTGCATAGGTACCACATCACAATCAACATAATCAGCATATGTAGAGATACTAAAATGCACACGAACAGTACGTGTTACCTTAACCTTGCCGCTGTTGTTGAACCATTGAATGTAGTAAGGATGTGGATGTGGTCTTGTGGTGAGAGAAAGCTTCTCCACCATCTCCATGCTAGCCAAGTTGTTGCAGCTCCCTCCGTCTATTATGACGCGCACAGAACGTTCCTTCACAACTCCCTTGGTATGTAACAAATTGTGCCTCTGATTTTGCTCAGCTTGTGTGACCTGCACACTCAAAACACGTTGAGCAACTAAACATTCATACCTGTCAGCGTCTTCAGGAGCCATGTATTGCGTCTCATGATCAGAATCATCTCCACCATGTTCTTCACGTGTAATAAGAGCCAATGTCTCCTCATCATAGTCACTAGCGGACTCATATCCACCATCCGCAGTAGCAATCATCACACGCGGAGATTTGCATTCCCTCGCATAATGACCTCCTCCCTTACAACGACGACAAATAATATCACTTGTGTGCCCTGTTGATGCCATGGAAGAAGAAGAACGCTGTGCAGGCCCCGCAGGTGTGCTCTTGGCAGATAATGGTGGTTGTGCCTGTTTTCTTGTATCACGGCTGGAGGTGGCACCGGATGGAGGTGCTGGTGCAGTTGAAGTAGAAGATGCACGTGGTGTCCATGATGAAGGTCGGCCTGCAGAAAAGTTAGTTCGTGATAGAGGCAAAGGTGTCCCGTCTTTCGATGAGATGGTGGATTTCGCTTTGGTGGAAGTCGACTTTGACGATCCGACTACGAACGTGCGAGGACGTCGCGCCTTAGCAATTGCTAAACCAACTCCGAGAGGTTATTGACCACGCCGGAGCATGATCAACCTGACCACGAGGGTCTGTTTCCTGCGAGCAAACGAAGAACAAGCAAGAAACTAAGATTGCAATCTGGATATTGCGAATATAAGATGAAAGCTTTATTGATCAAGGTGGGGTTCTGTGACGCCTTTGTCTGGTCGTTGAACACAAACGAAGTACGCGAAGTTGCAGCTATGGCGAACTTTTAATCTAAACAAAACCCAACGTCTAAACGATGCCCTAAGGGCTGTATATATGGAGGAAGAGGGGGGGAATTTCGTGGCCCTTGGTGGAGGGGTCCGAAATCAACCCTATCTCTTGTTTCCCCACACATACGGACTCTAAAAATAGCCTATACTTATGTATTTCGAAATTACATGGGCCTGGCCCAATAATAAGGTGACGCAGCACCTAAAATAGCCTCGGGACGAAATTTATGAAGTGGCATCTTGTATACTTCGTCCAAGGCTTCATGCACCCATTATGGTGGCTTCAAAGTCCTGAAATCATCACTTGTAACTCCGTTCTTGTTTCCCTTGCGCATGCCATCATCTCCATGCTTGTTCTTGCTCCAATGTTCATCCTTCTCCAAGCTAGGCCCTTCATTTGTAAGCAAAACAAATGTATCCAATTTAGGCAGCATCATATTCTCATGAACATTAGAATCATTACCAAGAAACGAAAGTACCTGGTAATTTAGTTGGCGTGCACGAGCTCTAGTAATTGGTCCAGTATGTATAGCAGCAGGGGCTGTGGGTGTAACAATTGTATTGATGTCCTCATCAACGCCTATAGAATCCAGCGAGGCCAAGAAAACTCCTCACTTGTGTGACCGTTTTGGGCTGCGGCCAACTCTCAATAGCTTCAATCTTGGCTTTGTCAACTTCAATTCCCTGTGGAGTAACAACATAGCCAAGAAAAGATACTCGGTCGGTGCAAAAGGTGCACTTCCCAAGGTTACCAAACAAACGTGCATCACGTAGAGCAATAAAAACAGCATGTAAATGTTCCAAATGTTCTTCCAAAGATCTGCTATAAATCAGTATGTCATCAAAGTAAACTACCACAAATCGTCCAATGAAAGCACGTAAAACTTCGTTCATTAATCTCATGAAAGTACTAGGTGCATTAGTTAACCCAAAAGGCATGACTAACCACTCATATAATCCAAACTTAGTTTTAAATGCTGTTTTCCATTCATCTCCCAATTTCATACGAATTTGATGGTAGCCACTACGCAAATCAACTTTGGAGAATATTGTAGAGCCACTCAATTCATCAAGCATATCATCTAGCCTAGGAATAGGATGACGATAAAGAATAGTAATATTATTAATGCCTCTACAATCAACACACATACGTGATGTACCATCCTTTTTCGGCACTAGAATAATAGGAACAGCACAAGGACTAAGGGATTCGCGTATATAACCTTTGTCGAGAAGCTCTTGTACTTGACGCATAATCTCCTTCGTCTCCTCTGGATTGGTACGGTATGGTGCACGGTTTGGCAGTGAAGCACCGGGAATTAAGTCAATCTGATGCTCAATCCCTCGAATAGGCGGTAATCCCGGTGGCACGTCTTGTGGAAAAACGTCACCGAACTCCTGCAAAATGTTAGTGACAGCAGGAGGCAAAGAGGAAGGCACGTCCTCGAATGAAAATAATGCCTCTTTGCACACAAAAGCATAGCAAACAGATTTGCTGAAATCTAGCTCATCAATATCAGATTTGGTGGCAAATAAACATGCACTTTTCAATTTAATTTCAGAAGCAACACTAGATGGTTTATTATTAGGCTTCATTTGTTGCTCAAATTCTTTTGCCACAATCTGATTTTCACTCTTATTCTTCTCCTGTTGTGATTTATTAGCTCTATTAATATCATCTTTCAAAATGGAATCAGGAGTCATAGGAAGCAAAGTAATATTTTTATCCTTATGAACAAGAGTATAGTGATTGTTTCTACCATGGTGTACAGAATGTTTATCAAATTGCCATGGTCTACCAAGTAATAAGGAACATGCTTGCATAGGTACCACATCACAATCAACATAATCAGCATATGTAGAGATACTAAAATGCACACGAACAGTACGTGTTACCTTAACCTTGCCGCTGTTGTTGAACCATTGGATGTAGTAAGGATGTGGATGTGGTCTTGTGGTGAGAGAAAGCTTCTCCACCATCTCCATGCTAGCCAAGTTGTTGCAGCTCCCTCCGTCTATTATGACGCGCACAGAACGTTCCTTCACAACTCCCTTGGTATGGAACAAATTGTGCCTCTGATTTTGCTCAGCTTGTGTGACCTGCACACTCAAAACACGTTGAGCAACTAAACATTCATACCTGTCAGCGTCTTCAGGAGCCATGTATTACGTCTCATGATCAGAATCATCTCCACCATGTTCTTCACGTGTAATAAGAGCCAATGTCTCCTCATCATAGTCACTAGCGGACTCATATGCTGCGGTAGCAATCATCACACGCGGAGATTTGCATTCCCTCGCATAATGACCTCCTCCCTTACAACGACGACAAATAATATCACTTGTGTGCCCTGTTGATGCCATGGAAGAAGAAGAACGCTGTGCAGGCCCCGCAGGTGCGCTCTTGGCAGATAATGGTGGTTGTTCCTGTTTTCTTGTATCACGACTGTAGGAGGCACCTGATTGAGGTGCTGGTGCAGTTGAAGTAGAAGATGCACGCGGCGTCCATGAGGAAGGTCGGTCTGCAGAAAAGTTAGTTCGCGCCAATGCTTGTCGATCCTGCACTTCACGTTCAGCTTTACAAGCAAGATGGAATAAACG
Organism: Triticum aestivum; assembly: GCF_018294505.1. Classification (NCBI taxonomy): domain Eukaryota; kingdom Viridiplantae; phylum Streptophyta; class Magnoliopsida; order Poales; family Poaceae; genus Triticum; species Triticum aestivum. The sequence goes on along the minus strand of NW_025228204.1, from coordinate 8,573 downwards.
AGTGATATTAGTATACTCCTTATAGTCTAGAATGGTCTGAATCTCTCTATTTAATCCACCCAGAAAACGTGCAAGCATAGCTTCATTCTCCTCAACAATACCACATCGAATCATGCCAGTTTGTAATTCCTGATAATATTCTTCTACAGAATTTTTTCCTTGTCTTAAACGCTGCAATTTTTGAAGCAATTCACGTTGATAATATGGTGGAACCCAACGCGTACGCATAGCAGTTTTCAAAGCAGCCCAAGTAGTTGGAATAGGATATAATCTACAATGTTCAGACCACCATACACATGCAAAACTAGTGAAAGCACAAACAGCAGCAGCAACTCGTCTCTCCTCAGGATATTGTAAACATGTAAATCGTTGTTCAGTTTCTAACTCCCAAGTAAGATATATATCAGGAACATATCTACCCTCAAATGGTGGAATATTCAATTTCAGTTTAGGAATATGGACATCATCTCGTACCTGAGGTGGTGGTGCAGGCCTACCATTACGAATATATACCTGAGGTCGACCTGCTGGTGGTGTCGCTGGTGGCTGCTCGTAGATCTGATTTTGATCAACCTCATCCTCATAATCGCCCGCATACTCATCATCCTCCTGGGTACCAGCAGGAGCAGTAGCAGGAGCCAAAGAAACACCAACAGCAGTAACAGCGGCACCAGAATTTTGTCCTGGCACAATAGGAACACGCTGTGCTCGTCCATACTGATTCGGAAGGGGGCGTAGTTGTTGTTGTTGCAGAGGTGCGACAGGTGCAGCCGGTGGTGGAAGACGCGCAAGCAGTTCATTAAATCTGTTATCGAGCTTTGTTTCGAACGTCTTCTCAAGGCCAGTGATCTTCTCCATGGCCTCTTCAAAATTGTTCAGCACATCTTGTACCTGTTCAGTCATCATTTGCTGAAACTTATCATGAAGCTCCTTGTTCGATAAGTTCTCCCAGTCAATCTCGTCGTCTTGTGATCCTGGCATGGTTAGCAGCAATAGAAACACACAAGAATATGATCCTACAGACTACTAAGAAGTGGTGGTGGTGTATCACAAATCCGTCAAGCAAATCTCAAATTCTTACCAGTTCTTACCCAGCAGCAGGCGGTGATCGGCAACCGTTGTAGTCAAAAACTCTCAAAGCTTGGATAGAGCGATTACCAGGGAGAGTCAAACACACGACGTAGATGTATGTGGAGCTGGGAAGGCTTATAGTATGGTAGCAAAAAGGGTCAATAATCAATTCAGAGATGCAATGTTGAATAAACGCTCAACGACGGTACTGTGCTGGTCCTAGGCTAGACCGGACTAGAGACGCGAGCCTAGAAAACTAATGAGGTCACGTCGTAGCACAACTAGCATCAATGAAGGATACTAAGTAGCTCTGGACAGCAAGATATAAGTGAAGATCACAACGGCAGTAAAGATAATGAGGTGAAACAACAGCCAAGCAGGATATATCAACAACTTTGTCTCCAACTTTCCTCTGAAAAAGTTTGTTCCGATTTTTTTGTTTTTTTGTTCTTCTCTTTTTTTTTCCTCACACTTTTTTTTTCTTTCTCTCCTTTTTTTCTCTCTGACTTTTTTTTCTCCTTTTTTTTCTCGTTTTTTTCTCTCTTTTTTTCTCCCTCTTTCCAAAACAAACTAGATAAGATGCAGATTGGATCAAGTGAAGATGTGAACGATCTCAACTATTATTATGACAATGAATGGTGGGTAGCACGTGGTGGAAATTGATGGATGGGTGGTGGATAGCGGAAGAGATAATGATGCAGCGGTGGTGTGACTAATGTGAACAGAACTCGAAACTCTAAACAAACTAGACACTAAGACCAGCAACTCGACACGACGATGCAACCGATAATTCAACTATGCAAGCAATGAAAAGAAAATTGCAAAGGCTCAGACTGGCTTGGACCAAGGATGAATAGATCTAACTCTTTTTTGTGGCTTTTTCTTGGACAATAGGTAAGAAAATAAATCTAATCTAGGAAAACTGGAAATTCTCACCGAGCAACCTGAAAACTGATACCACTTGATAGAGGCGGGGTGTCCCGATCTTTCGATGAGATGATAACTATCGATTTGGTGGAGACGACTTTGACGATCCGACTACAAACGTGCACGATGTTGCGCCTTAGCAATCGCTAAACCAATCTCCTGAGGTTACTGACGATGCCGGAAGCACGGTCAGCCTGACCACGAAGGTCTATTCCTGCAAGCAATCGAAGAACGAGCAAGAATATGATAAAGCAATCTGAATATTGCAAATATATATGAGGTATTGATAATGGTGGGGATCCGTAAGCGGTCTTGGTCTGGTCGTTGGACACAAACGAAGTACACGAAGTTGCAATGGCTAACTTTTAACTAAACAAATCCCAAGGAAAAGCTACTAGATGGATCTACTTATATAGGAGCAAGGGGTGGCGGCCAAGGAGGTGGGAGGACGTCCCAAGGCAGCCTAAAACTAAATCTAGGTCGTACAAAGCCAATGGGCCCAAGTGGAAGTGATGTAACACCTTTGGACTTGTAGTTTGACTCGGATTCTGCTGCAGCATCAGATTGTTTCGTCCACAACTCAACGCTCCGGACGAATTTGAAGGTGATTCCAATTGGGTTGGAAAGTGCACGAAATCTAGTTTCCAACAAAAAAAGAATCACCCAATTCGGAGTCCGTATGAAAAACTTGTGTGCGTTTTGAGTCAGGTATGTCTGTGCAGTCCGAATCTGAATCCAGAACGTGAGAGACTTGGACTCTATCTTCTCTTGGGCCAAAAGTGACGTGAGAGAACTTTTTGGACAGCAAATAAACATCTCGTTCTTCCTTATCTTCATATGTGGATTGTACAAATGTCCCATACACCTGCAATTAGACAAAACACAAAAGTGTGTGAAGTATTTTTGTTCTGGATAACATAAATAGATTATTGAATAGTTTGCACTAGAAATCACCTGACAAATATGCATATATGCAATATTTTTGGTCATATCCAAGGTAGTCATGTCCTCATCAACTTCTGTGGCTCCTGTTGCTGATGCGGAGGAGGATGATTATGTGGGAGATTATGAGGATGAGGTTGATCAAAATCAACACTACATGCAGCCACCTATACCACCACCAGCAGGTCGACCTCAGGTATATATTCGTAATGGTAGGCCTGCACCACCACCTCAGGTACGAGATGATGTCCATATTCCTAAACTGAAATTGAATATTCCACCATTTGAGGGTAGATATGTTCCTGATATATATCTTACTTGGGAGTTAGAAACTGAACAACGATTTACATGTTTACAATATCCTGAGGAGAGACGAGTTGCTGCTGCCGTTTGTGCTTTCACTAGTTTTGCATGTGTATGGTGGTCTGAACATTGTAGATTATATCCTATTCCAACTACTTGGGCTGCTTTGAAAACTGCTATGCGTACGCGTTGGGTTCCACCATATTATCAACGTGAATTGCTTCAAAAATTGCAGCGTTTAAGACAAGGGAAAAATTCTGTAGAAGAATATTATCAGGAATTACAAACTGGCATCATTAGATGTGGTATTGTTGAGGAGAATGAAGCTATGCTTGCACGTTTTCTGGGTGGATTAAATAGAGAGATTCAGACCATTCTAGACTATAAGGAGTATACTAATATCACTCGTTTATTCCATCTTGCTTGTAAAGCTGAACGTGAAGTGCAGGATCGACAAGCATTGGGGCGAACTAACTTTTCTGCAGGCCGACCTTCATCATGGACACCACGTGCATCTTCTACTTCAACTGCACCAGCACCTCCATCAGGTGCCACCTCCAGCCGTGATACAAGAAAACAGGCACAACCACCATTATCTGCCAAGAGCGCACCTGCGGGGCCTACACAGCGTTCTTCTTCTTCCATAGCATCAACAGGGCACACAAGTGATATTATTTGTCGTCGTTGTAAGGGAGGAGGTCATTATGCGAGAGAATGCAAATCTCCGCGTGTGATGATTGCTACCGCGAATGGTGGATATGAGTCCGCTAGTGACTATGATGAGGAGACTTTGGCTCTTATTACTCGTGAAGAACATGGTGGAGATGATTCTGATCATGAGACGCAATACATGGCTCCTGAAGACGCTGACAGGTATGAATGTTTAGTTGCTCAACGTGTTTTGAGTGTGCAGGTCACACAAGCTGAGCAAAATCAGAGGCACAATTTGTTCCATACCAAGGGAGTTGTGAAGGAACGTTCTATGCGCGTCATAATAGACGGAGGGAGCTGCAACAACTTGGCTAGCATGGAGATGGTGGATAAGCTTTCTCTCACCACAAGACCACATCCACATCCTTACTACATCCAATGGTTCAACAACAGCGGCAAGGTTAAGGTAACACATACTGTTCGTGTGCATTTTAGTATCTCTACATATGCTGATTATGTTGATTGTGATGTGGTACCTATGCAGGCATGTTCCTTATTACTTGGTAGACCATGGCAATTTGATAAAAATTCTGTACACCATGGTAGAAACAATCACTATACTCTTGTTCATAAGGATAAAAATATTACTTTGCTTCCTATGACTCCTGATTCCATTTTGGAAGATGATATTAATAGAGCTATTAAAGCAAAACAGGAGAAGAATAAGAGTGAAAATCAGATTGTGGCAAAAGAATTTGAGCAACAAATGAAGCCTAATAATAAACCATCTAGTGTTGCTTCTGAAATTAAATTGAAAAGTGCATGTTTATTTGCCACCAAATCTGATATTGATGAGCTAGATTTCGGCAAATCTGTTTGCTATGCTTTTGTGTGCAAAGAGGCATTATTTTCATTCGAGGATGTGCCTTCCTCTTTGCCTCCTGCTATCACTAACATTTTGCAGGAGTTCGCTGACGTCTTTCCACAAGACGTGCCACCGGGATTACCGCCTATTCGAGGGATTGAGCATCAGATTGACTTAATTCCCAGTGCTTCACTTCCAAACCGTGCACCATACCGTACCAATCCAGAGGAGACGAAGGAGATTATGCGTCAAGTACAAGAGCTTCTCGACAAAGGTTATATACGCGAATCCCTTAGTCCTTGTGCTGTTCCTATTATTCTAGTGCCGAAAAAGGATGGTACATCACGTATGTGTGTTGATTGTAGAGGCATTAATAATATTACTATTCGTTATCGTCATCCTATTCCTAGGCTAGATGATATGCTTGATGAATTGTAGAGGCATTGTCTCGCCGCTATACTATGCTTTCACAACTTGACTTCAAAATATTTGGTTTGGAGACCATCAAAGATCAATATGTGCATGATGCTGATTTTAAAGATGGAATGCAGAATTGTAAAGAAGGAAGAATGTGGAACAAGTTCGTCGTTAACGATGGATTTGTGTTTCGTGCTAACAAGCTATGCATTCCAGCTAGCTCCGTTCGTCTTTTGTTGTTGTAGGAGGCGCATGGAGGAGGATTAATGGGACACTTTGGCGTGAAGAAGACGGAGCACGTACTTGCTACACATTTCTTTTGGCCAAAGATGAGACGGGATGTTGAGCGTTTTATTGCTCGCTGCACTACATGTCAAAAAGCTAAGTCACGACTCAATCCTCATGGTTTATATATGCCTTTGCCCGTACCTAGTGTTCCTTGGGAGGATATATCTATGGACTTTGTTTTAGGTTTACCTCGAACAAAGAAGGGGAGGGATAACATATTTGTTGTCGTGGATAGATTCTCGAAAATGGCACACTTTATACCATGTCATAAAAGCGATGATGCTGTTATTGTTGCTGATTTGTTCTTTCGTGAAATTATTCGCTTGCATGGTGTGCCAAATACTATTGTTTCAGATCGTGATACTAAATTTCTTAGCCACTTTTGGAGATGTTTATGGGCTAAGTTGGGGACTAAACTGCTTTTTAGTACTACTTGTCACCCCCAAACTGATGGACAAACTGAAGTAGTCAATAGAACGTTGTCTACTATGCTTAGGGCTGTTTTGAAGAATAATAAGAAAATGTGGGAGGAATGCTTGCCTCATATTGAATTTGCTTATAATCGTTCATTGCATTCTACTACTAAGATGTGCCCTTTTGAAGTTGTGTATGGTTTCCTACCTCGTGCACCTATTGATTTGTTGCCTCTTCCATCTTCGGAGAAGGTTAATTTTGATGCTAAACAACGTGCTGAATTGATTTTAAAAATGCATGAGTTAACTAAGGAAAACATTGAGCGGATGAATGCTAAATATAAACTTGCTGGAGATAAGGGTAGAAAACATGTTGTGTTTGCACCTGGAGATCTCGTTTGGTTACATTTGCGTAAGGATAGATTTCCCGATTTGCGCAAATCAAAGCTAATGCCACGTGCTGATGGTCCCTTTAAGGTGTTAGAGAAAATAAATGATAATGCATATAAACTTGAGCTGCCTGCAGATTTTGGGGTTAGTCCCACTTTTAACATTGCAGATTTGAAGCCTTATTTGGGTGAGGAAGATGAACTTCCGTCGAGGACGACTTCATTTCAAGAAGGGGAGGATGATGAGGACATCAATACAATTGTTACACCCACAGCCCCTGCTGCTATACATACTGGACCAATTACTAGAGCTCGTGCACGCCAACTAAATTACCAGGTACTTTCGTTTCTTGGTAATGATTCTAATGTTCATGAGAATATGATGCTGCCTAAATTGGATACATTTGTTTTGCTTACAAATGAAGGGTCTAGCTTGGAGAAGGATGAACATTGGAGCAAGAACAAGCATGGAGATGATGGCATGCGCAAGGGGAACAAGAACGGAGTTACAAGTGATGATTTCAGGACTTTGAAGCCACCATAATGGGTGCATGAAGCCTTGGACGAAATATACAAGATGCCACTTCATAAATTTCGTCCCGAGGCTATTTTAGGTGTTGCGTCACCTTATTATTGGGCCAGGCCCATGTAATTTCGAAATACATAAGTATAGGCTATTTTTAGAGTCCGTATGTGTGGGGAAACAAGAGATAGGGTTGATTTCGGACCCCTCCACCAAGGGTCACGAAATTCCCCCCTCTTCCTCCATATATACAGCCCTTAGGGCATCGTTTAGACTTTGGGTTTTGTTTAGATTAAAAGTTCGCCATAGCTGCAACTTCGCGTACTTCGTTTGTGTTCAACGACCAGACAAAGGCGTCACAGAACCCCACCTTGATCAATAAAGCTTTCATCTTATATTCGCAATATGCAGATTGCAATCTTAGTTTCTTGCTTGTTCTTCGTTTGCTCGCAGGAAACAGACCCTCGTGGTCAGGTTGATCGTGCTCCGGCGTGGTCAATAACCTCTCGGAGTTGGTTTAGCGATTGCTAAGGCGCGACGTCCTCGCACGTTCGTAGTCGGATCGTCAAAGTCGACTTCCACCAAAGCGAAATTCACCATCTCATCGAAAGACGGGACACCTTTGCCTCTATCACCAAGTAATAAGGAACATGCTTGCATAGGTACCACATCACAATCAACATAATCAGCATATGTAGAGATACTAAAATGCACACGAACAGTACGTGTTACCTTAACCTTGCCGCTGTTGTTGAACCATTGGATGTAGTAAGGATGTGGATGTGGTCTTGTGGTGAGAGAAAGCTTCTCCACCATCTCCATGCTAGCCAAGTTGTTGCAGCTCCCTCCGTCTATTATGACGCGCACAGAACGTTCCTTCACAACTCCCTTGGTATGGAACAAATTGTGCCTCTGATTTTGCTCAGCTTGTGTGACCTGCACACTCAAAACACGTTGAGCAACTAAACATTCATACCTGTCAGCGTCTTCAGGAGCCATGTATTGCGTCTCATGATCAGAATCATCTCCACCATGTTCTTCACGTGTAATAAGAGCCAATGTCTCCTCATCATAGTCACTAGCGGACTCATATCCACCATCCGCGGTAGCAATCATCACACGCGGAGATTTGCATTCCCTCGCATAATGACCTCCTCCCTTACAACGGCGACAAATAATATCACTTGTGTGCCCTGTTGATGCCATGGAAGAAGAAGAACGCTGTGCAGGCCCCGCAGGTGCGCTCTTGGCAGATAATGGTGGTTGTGCCTGTTTTCTTGTATCACGGCTGGAGGTGGCACCTGATGGAGGTGCTGGTGCGGTTGAAGTAGAAGATGCACGTGGTGTCCATGATGAAGGTCGGCCTGCAGAAAAGTTAGTTCGCCCCAATGCTTGTCGATCCTGCACTTCACGTTCAGCTTTACAAGCAAGATGGAATAAACGAGTGATATTAGTATACTCCTTATAGTCTAGAATGGTCTGAATCTCTCTATTTAATCCACCCAGAAAACGTGCAAGCATAGCTTCATTCTCCTCAACAATACCACATCGAATCATGCCAGTTTGTAATTCCTGATAATATTCTTCTACAGAATTTTTTCCTTGTCTTAAACGCTGCAATTTTTGAAGCAATTCACGTTGATAATATGGTGGAACCCAACGCGTACGCATAGCAGTTTTCAAAGCAGCCCAAGTAGTTGGAATAGGATATAATCTACAATGTTCAGACCACCATACACATGCAAAACTAGTGAAAGCACAAACAGCAGCAGCAACTCGTCTCT
>NW_025228203.1:95048-114530 GCF_018294505.1 Triticum aestivum | reverse complement strand
AACTAAATTACCAGGTACTTTCGTTTCTTGGTAATGATTCTAATGTTCATGAGAATATGATGCTGCCTAAATTGGATACATTTGTTTTGCTTACAAATGAAGGGCCTAGCTTGGAGAAGGATGAACATTGGAGCAAGAACAAGCATGGAGATGATGGCATGCGCAAGGGGAACAAGAACGGAGTTACAAGTGATGATTTCAGGACTCTGAAGCCACCATAATGGGTGCATGAAGCCTTGGACGAAATATACAAGATGCCACTTCATAAATTTCGTCCCGAGGCTATTTTAGGTGCTGCGTCACCTTATTATTGGGCCAGGCCCATGTAATTTCGAAATACATAAGTATAGGCTATTTTTAGAGTCCGTATGTGTGGGGAAACAAGAGATAGGGTTGATTTCGGACCCCTCCACCAAGGGCCACGAAATTCCCCCCTCTTCCTCCATATATACAGCCCTTAGGGCATCGTTTAGACTTTGGGTTTTGTTTAGATTGAAAGTTCGCCATAGCTGCAACTTCGCGTACTTCGTTTGTGTTCAACGACCAGACAAAGACGTCACAGAACCCCACCTTGATCAATAAAGTTTTCATCTTATATTCGCAATATCCAGATTGCAATCTCAGTTTCTTGCTTGTTCTTCGTTTGCTCGCAGGAAACAGACCCTCGTGGTCAGGTTGATCGTGCTCCGGCGTGGTCAATAACCTCTCGGAGTTGGTTTAGCGATTGCTAAGGCGCGACGTCCTCGCACGTTCGTAGTCGGATCGTCAAAGTCGACTTCCACCAAAGCGAAATCCACCATCTCATCGAAAGACGGGACACCTTTGCCTCTATCATGTTACCTTAACCTTGCCCCTGTTGTTGAACCATTGGATGTAGTAAGGATGTGGATGTGGTCTTGTGGTGAGAGAAAGCTTCTCCACCATCTCCATGCTAGCCAAGTTGTTGCAGCTCCCTCCATCTATGATGACGCGCACAGAACGTTCCTTCACAACTCCCTTGGTATGGAACAAATTGTGCCTCTGATTTTGCTCAGCTTGTGTGATCTGCACACTCAAAACACGTTGAGCAACTAAACATTCATACCTGTCAGCGTCTTCAGGAGCCATGTATTGCGTCTCATGATCAGAATCATCTCCACCATGTTCTTCACGTGTAATAAGAGCCAAAGTCTCCTCATCATAGTCACTAGCAGACTCATATCCACCATCCACGGTAGCAATCATCACACACGGAGATTTGCATTCTCTCGCATAATGACCTCCTCCCTTACAACGACGACAAATAATATCACTTGTGTGCCCTGTTGATGCCATGGAAGAAGAAGAACGCTGTGCAGGCCCCGCAGGTGCGCTCTTGGCAGATAATGGTGGTTGTGCCTGTTTTCTTGTATCACGGCTGGAGGTGGCACCGGATGGAGGTGCTGGTGCAGTTGAAGTAGAAGATGCACGTGGTGTCCATGATGAAGGTCAGCCTGCAGAAAAGTTAGTTCGCCCCAATGCTTGTCGATCCTGCACTTCACGTTCAGCTTTACAAGCAAGATGGAATAAACGAGTGATATTAGTATACTCCTTATAGTCTAGAATGGTCTGAATCTCTCTATTTAATCCACCCAGAAAACGTGCAAGCATAGCTTCATTCTCCTCAACAATACCACATCTAATCATGCCAATTTGTAATTCCTAATAATATTCTTCTACAGAATTTTTCCCTTGTCTTAAACGCTGCAATTTTTGAAGCAATTCACGTTGATAATATAGTGGAACCCAACGCGTACGCATAGCAGTTTTCAAAGCAGCCCAAGTAGTTGGAATAGGATATAATCTACAATGTTCAGACCACCATACACATGCAAAACTAGTGAAAGCACAAACAGCAGCAGCAACTCGTCTCTCCTCAGGATATTGTAAACATGTAAATCGTTGTTCAGTTTCTAACTCCCAAGTAAGATATATATCAGGAACATATCTACCCTCAAATGGTGGAATATTCAATTTCAGTTTAGGAATATGGACATCATCTCGTACCTGAGGTGGTGGTGCAGGCCTACCATTACGAATATATACCTGAGGTCGACCTGCTGGTGGTGGTACAGGTGGCTGCATGTAGTGCTGATTTTGATCAACCTCATCCTCATAATCTCCCACATAATCCTCCTCCTCCGCATCAGCAGCAGGAGCCACAGAAGTATCAACAGCAGCACCAACAGTTTGGCCAAACGCAAGAGGAACACGGCTTGCTCGGCGGAAGTCTGTTTCACGACGTGGAGGTAGTCGTTGTTGTTGTTGTTGGAGAGGTGCATTAGGTGCAGCGGGTGGTGGTGGTGGAAGACGCGCGAGCAATTCATTAAACTTGTTATCGAGCTTTGTTTCGAACGTCTTCTCAAGGCCAGTGATCTTCTCCATGGCCTCTTCAAAATTGTTCAGCACATCTTGCACCTGTTCAGTCATCATTTGCTGAAACTTATCATGAAGCTCCTTGTTCGATAAATTCTCCCAGTCAATCTCGTCGGCTTGTGATCCTGGCATGGTTAGCAGCAATAGAAACACACAAGAATATGATCCTACAGACTACGAACAAGTGGTGGTGGTGGGTGTCACAAACCCGTCAAGCAAAACTCAAATTCTTACCAGTTCTCACCCAGCAGCAGGCGGTGATCGGCAACCGTTGTAGTCAAAACTCTCAAAGCTTGGATAGAGCGATTACCAGGGAGAGTCAAACGCACGACGTAGATGTATGTGGAGCTGGGAAGGCTTATAATATGGTAGCAAAAAGGGTCAGCAATAATCAATTCAGAGATGCAAAGTTGCATAAACGCTCAACGACGGTACTGTGCTGGTCCTTGGCTAGACTGTGCTAGAGACGCGAGCCTAGAACACCAACAAAATCACGGCGCGACACGTAAACAAGGGAGGAGCGCACTCTGAATTTTTTTTTCTCTTTTTTTTTGCACTTTTTTTCCTCTTTTTTTTTTTGCTCCGCAACAATTTTTTTTCGAAAAAGTCTACAAATGGTCTAAAAACTGCCTAGCCAGAATTTTCCAGACTTTTTTTTTTGAAATTGGAACTATTTTTCTTCTGCGGATGGCTCGGAAGTTGGGGAGTCCTTCTCTGTCACGACTCAGAGTATCGCGTGATCTGGAAATCGAGAACAATGCAACAATTACTGGACTCGGACTAGGACTGGTGGCGGAGATGAATCTGGTGGAACACGGACAGGTGGCGGATATATGTTGCAGGTGAACTCGGATTGGCGTGATGGCGGCGGATATGTGGTGGCGTATATGGATTCGGATTGACGGTGAATATGTGGTGGTGGTATATGGCAACAGCGACGATGATGATGCGGTGGTGATATATGGCAGCGGCGACGTGACAACCTGTGAACAGAACTCGAAACCCTAAAAGACTAGACGCTAAGACCAGCAACTGGACACGACGATGCAACCGCAAATTCAACAAAGCAAATACAGAAAAGATTATGCAAGGCTCAGATTGGTTCGGATGGGATGAACTAACCCTATTTTTTTTGGCTTTTTCGTGGACTATAGGTATGAAGAACAGACTCGATCTAAACTACGAAAAACTGTAAAATCTCACCGAGCAACCTGGAAATCTGATACCACTTGATAGAGGCAAAGGTGTCCCGTCTTTCGATGAGATGATGGATTTCGCTTTGGTGAAAGTCGACTTTGACGATCCGACTACGAACGTGCGAGGACGTCGCGCCTTAGCAATCGCTAAACCAACTCCGAGAGGTTATTGACCACGCCAGAGCACGATCAACCTGACCACGAGGGTCTGTTTCCTGCGAGCAAACGAAGAACAAGCAAGAAACTAAGATTGCAATCTGGATATTGCGAATATAAGATGAAAGCTTTATTGATCAAGGTGGGGTTCTGTGACGCCTTTGTCTGGTCGTTGAACACAAACGAAGTACGCGAAGTTGCAGCTATGGCGAACTTTTAATCTAAACAAAACCCAAAGTCTAAACGGTGCCCTAAGGGCTGTATATATGGAGGAAGAGAGGGGGAATTTCGTGGCCCTTGGTGGAGGGGTCCAAAATCAACCCTATCTCTTGTTTCCCCACACATACGGACTCTAAAAATAGCCTATACTTTTGTATTTCGAAATTACATGGGCCTGGCCCAATAAAAAGGTGACGCAGCACCTATAATAGCCTCGGAACGAAATTTATGAAGTGGCATCTTGTATATTTCGTCCAAGGCTTCATGCACCCATTATGGTGGCTTCAAAGTCCTGAATCATCACTTGTAACTCCGTTCTTGTTCCCCTTGCGCATGGCATCATCTCCATGCTTATTCTTGCTCCAATGTTCATCCTTCTCCAAGCTAGGCCCTTCATTTGTAAGCAAAACAAATGTATCCAATTTAGGCAGCATCATATTCTCATGAACATTAGAATCATTACCAAGAAACGAAAGTACCTGATAATTTAATTGGCGTGCGCGAGCTCTAGTATTTGGTCCCGTATATGTAGCAATAGGGGCTGTGGGTGTAACAATGGTATTGATGTCCTCATCAACGCCAATCCGAGTTCACCTGCAACATATATCCGCCACCTGTCCGTGTTCCACCAGATTCATCTCCGCCACTAGTCCGAGTTCCACCAGATTCATCTCCGCCACCAGTCCTAGTCCGAGTTCAGTAATTGTTGCATTGTTCTCGATTTCCAGATCACGCGATACTCCGAGTCGTGACAGAGAAGGACTCCCCAACTTCCGAGCCATCCGCAGAAGAAAAATAGTTCCAATTTCAAAAAAAAAACTAAGTCTGGAAAATTCTGGCTAGGCAGTTTTTAGACCATTTGTAGACTTTTTCGAAAAAAAAATTGTTGCGGAGCAAAAAAAAAAAGAGGAAAAAAAGTGCAAAAAAAAGAGAAAAAAATTCAGAGTGTGCTCCTCCCTTGTTTACGTGCCGCGCCGTGATTTTGTTGGTGTTCTAGGCTCGCGTCTCTAGCACAGTCTAGCCGAGGACCAGCACAGTACCGTCGTTGAGCGTTTATTCAACTTTGCATCTCTGAATTGATTATTGCTGACCCTTTTTGCTACCATATTATAAGCCTTCCCAGCTCCACATACATCTACGTCGTGCGTTTGACTCTCCCTGGTAATTGCTCTATCCAAGCTTTGAGAGTTTTGACTACAACGGTTGCCGATCACCGCCTGTTGCTGGGTAAGAACTGGTAAGAATTTGAGTTTTGCTTGACGGATTTGTGACACCCACCACCACCACTTGTTCGTAGTCTGTAGGATCATATTCTTGTGTGTTTCTATTGCTGCTAACCATGCCAGGATCACAAGCCGACGAGATTGACTGGGAGAATTTATCGAACAAGGAGCTTCATGATAAGTTTCAGCAAATGATGACTGAACAGGTGCAAGATGTGCTGAACAATTTTGAAGAGGCCATGGAGAAGATCATTGGCCTTGAGAAGACGTTCGAAACAAAGCTCGATAACAAGTTTAATGAATTGCTCGCGCGTCTTCCACCACCACCACCCGCTGCACTTAACGCACCTCTCCAACAACAACAACAACGACTACCTCCATGTCGCGAAACAGACCTCCGCCGAGCAAGCCGTGTTCCTCTTGCGTTTGGCCAAACTGTTGGTGCTGCTGTTGATACTTCTGTGGCTCCTGCTGCTGATACGGAGGAGGATCATTATGTGGGAGATTATGAGGATGAGGTTGATCAAAATCAGCACTACGTGCAGCCACCTGTACCACCACCAGCAGGTCGACCTCAGGTATATATTCGTAATGGTAGGCCCGCACCACCACCTCAGGTACGAGATGATGTCCATATTCCTAAACTGAAATTGAATATTCCACCATTTGAGGGTAGATATGTTCCTGATATATATCTTACTTGGGAGTTAGAAACTGAACAACGATTTACATGTTTACAATATCCTGAGGAGAGACGAGTTGCTGCTGCTGTTTGTGCTTTCACTAGTTTTGCATGTGTATGGTGGTCTGAACATTATAGATTATATCCTATTCCAACTACTTGGGCTGCTTTGAAAACTGCTATGCGTACGCGTTGGGTTCCACCATATTATCAACGTGAATTGCTTCAAAAATTGCAGCGTTTAAGACAAGGGAAAAATTCTGTAGAAGAATATTATCAGGAATTACAAACTGGCATGATTAGATGTGGTATTGTTGAGGAGAATGAAGCTATGCTTGCACGTTTTCTGGGTGGATTAAATAGAGAGATTCAGACCATTCTAGACTATAAGGAGTATACTAATATCACTCGTTTATTCCATCTTGCTTGTAAAGCTGAACGTGAAGTGCAGGATCGAGAAGCATTGGGGCGAACTAACTTTTCTGCAGGCCGACCTTCATCATGGACACCGCGTGCATCTTCTACTTCAACTGCACCAGCACCTCAATTAGGTGCCTCCTCCAGTCGTGATACAAGAAAACAGGCACAACCACCATTATCTGCCAAGAGCGCACCTGCTGGGCCTGCACGGAGTTCTTCTTCTTCCATGGCATCAACAGGGCACACAAGTGATATTATTTGTCGTCGTTGTAAGGGAGGAGGTCATTATGCGAGAGAATGCAAATCTCCGCGTGTGATGATTGCTACCGCGGATGGTGGATATGAGTCCGCTAGTGACTATGATGAGGAGACTTTGGCTCTTATTACACGTGAAGAACATGGTGGAGATGATTCTGATCATGAGACGCAATACATGGCTCCTGAAGACGCTGACAGGTATGAATGTTTAGTCGCTCAACGTGTTTTGAGTGTGCAGGTCACACAAGCTGAGCAAAATCAGAGGCAAAATTTGTTCCATACCAAGGGAGTTGTGAAGGAACGTTCTGTGCGCGTCATAATAGACGGAGGGAGCTGCAACAACTTGGCTAGCATGGAGATGGTGGAGAAGCTTTCTCTCACCACAAGACCACATCCACATCCTTACTACATCCAATGGTTCAACAACAGCGGCAAGGTTAAGGTAACACGTACTGTTCGTGTGCATTTTAGTATCTCTACATATGCTGATTATGTTGATTGTGATGTGGTACCTATGCAAGCATGTTCCTTATTACTTGGTAGACCATGGCAATTTGATAAAAATTCTATACACCATGGTAGAAACAATCACTATACTCTTGTTCATAAGGATAAAAATATTACTTTGCTTCCTATGACTCCTGATTCCATTTTGAAAGATGATATTAGTAGAGCTAATAAAGCACAACAGGAGAAGAATAAGAGTGAAAATCAGATTGTGGCAAAAGAATTTGAGCAACAAATGAAGCCTAATAATAAACCATCTAGTGTTGCTTCTGAAATTAAATTGAAAAGTGCATGTTTATTTGCCACCAAATCTGATATTGATGAGCTAGATTTCAGCAAATCTGTTTGCTATGCTTTTGTGTGCAAAGAGGCATTATTTTCATTCGAGGACGTGCCTTCCTCTTTGCCTCCTGCTGTCACTAACATTTTGCAGGAGTTCGCTGACGTTTTTCCACAAGACGTGCCACCGGGATTACCGCCTATTCGAGGGATTGAGCATCAGATTGACTTAATTCCCGGTGCTTCACTACCAAACCGTGCACCATACCGTACCAATCCAGAGGAGACGAAGGAGATTATGCGTCAAGTACAAGAGCTTCTCGACAAAGGTTATATACGCGAATCCCTTAGTCCTTGTGCTGTTCCTATTATTCTAGTGCCGAAAAAGGATGGTACATCACGTATGTGTGTTGATTGTAGAGGCATTAATAATATTACTATTCGTTATTGTCATCCTATTCCTAGGCTAGATGATATGCTTGATGAATTGAGTGGCTCTACAATATTCTCCAAAGTTGATTTGCGTAGTGGATACCATCAAATTCGTATGAAATTGGGAGATGAATGGAAAACAGCATTCAAAACTAAGTTTGGATTATATGAGTGGTTAGTCATGCCTTTTGGGTTAACTAATGCACCTAGTACTTTCATGAGATTAATGAACGAAGTTTTACGTGCTTTCATTGGACGATTTGTGGTAGTTTACTTTGATGACATATTGATTTATAGCAGATCTTTGGAAGAACATTTGGAACATTTACGTGCTTTTTTTATTGCTCTACGTGATGCACGTTTGTTTGGTAACCTTGGGAAGTGCACCTTTTGCACCGACCGAGTATCTTTTCTTGGCTATGTTGTTACTCCACAGGGAATTGAAGTTGATAAAGCCAAGATTGAAGCTATTGAGAGTTGGCCGCAACCCAAAACGGTCACACAAGTGAGGAGTTTTCTTGGCCTCGCTGGATTCTATAGGCGTTTTGTGAGAGATTTCAGCACCATTGCTGCACCTCTCAATGAGCTTACAAAGAAAGATGTGCCTTTTCTTTGGGGTACCGCACAGGAAGAAGCCTTCTCGGTATTGAAAGATAAGTTGACACATGCTCCTTTACTCCAACTTCCTGATTTTAATAAGACTTTTTGATAGAGGCGAGGGTCCCGATCTTTCGATGAGATGATAACTATCGATTTGGTGGAGACGACCTTGACGATCCGACTACAAACGTGCACGACGTTGCGCCTTAGCAATCGCTAAACCAATCTCCTGAGGTTACTGACGATGCCGGAAGCACGGTCAGCCTGACCACGAAGGTCTATTCCTGCAAGCAATCGAAGAACGAGCAAGAATATGATAAAGCAATCTGAATATTGCAAATATATATGAGGTATTGATAATGGTGGGGATCCGTAAGCGGTCTTGGTCTGGTCGTTGGACACAAACGAAGTACACGAAGTTGCAATGGCTAACTTTTAACTAAATAAATCCCCAGGAAAAGCTACTAGATGGATCTACTTATATAGGAGCAAGGGGTGGCGGCCAAGGAGGTGGGAGGACGTCCCAAGGCAGCCTAAAACTAAATCTAGGTCGTACAAGGCCAATGGGCCCAAGTGGAGGTGATGTAACACCTTTGGACTTGTAGTTTGACTCGGATTCTGCTGCAGCATCAGATTGTTTCGTCCACAACTCAACGCTCCGGACGAATTTGAAGGTGATTCCAATTGGGTTGGAAAGTGCACGAAATCTAGTTTCCAACAAAAAAAGAATCACCCAATTCGGAGTCCGTATGAAAAACTTGTGTGCGTTTTGAGTCAGGTATGTCTGTGCAGTTCGAATCTGAATCCAGAACGTGAGAGACTTGGACTCTATCTTCTCTTGGGCCAAAAGTGACGTGAGAGAACTTTTTGGACAGCAAATAAACATCTCTTTCTTCCTTATCTTCATATGTGGATTGTACAAATGTCCTATACACCTGCAATTAGACAAAACACAAAAGTGTGTGAAGTATTTTTGTTCTGGATAACATAAATAGATTATTGAATAGTTTGCACTAGAAATCACCTGACAAATATGCATATATGCAATATTTTTGGTCATATCCAGGGTATTCATGTCCTCATCACATGCGCAAGGGGAACAAGAATGGAGTTACAAGTGATGATTTCAGGACTTTGAAGCCACCATAATGGGTGCATGAAGCCTTGGACGAAATATACAAGATGCCACTTCATAAATTTCGTCCCGAGGCTATTTTAGGTGCTGCGTCACCTTATTATTGGGCCAGGCCCATGTAATTTCGAAATACATAAGTATAGGCTATTTTTAGAGTCCGTATGTGTGGGGAAACAAGAGATAGGGTTGATTTCGGACTCCTCCACCAAGGGCCACGAAATTCCCCCCTCTTCCTCCATATATACAGCCCTTAGGGCATCGTTTAGACTTTGGGTTTTGTTTAGATTAAAAGTTCGCCATAGCTGCAACTTCGCGTACTTCGTTTGTGTTCAACGACCAGACAAAGGCGTCACAGAACCCCACCTTGATCAATAAAGCTTTCATCTTATATTCGCAATATCCAGATTGCAATCTTACTTTCTTGCTTGTTCTTCGTTTGCTCGCAGGAAACAGACCCTCGTGGTCAGGTTGATCGTGCTCCGGCGTGGTCAATAACCTCTCGGAGTTGGTTTAGCGATTGCTAAGGCGCGACGTTGATGAGGACATGACTACCTTGGATATGACCAAAAATATTGCATATATGCATATTTGTCAGGTGATTTCTAGTGCAAACTATTCAATAATCTATTTATGTTATCCAGAACAAAAATACTTCACACACTTTTGTGTTTTGTCTAATTGCAGGTGTATGGGACATTTGTACAATCCACATATGAAGATAAGGAAGAAAGAGATCTTTATTTGCAGTCCAAAAAGTTCTCTCACGTCACTTTTGGCCCAAGAGAAGATAGAGTCCAAGTCTCTCACGTTCTGGATTCAGATTCGGACTGCACAGACACACCTGACTCAAAACGCACACAAGTTTTTCATACGGACTCCGAATTGGGTGATTCTTTTTTTGTTGGAAACTAGATTTCGTGCACTTTCCAACCCAATTGGAATCACCTTCAAATTCGTCCGGAGCGTTGAGTTGTGGACGAAACAATCTGATGCTGCAGCAGAATCCGAGTCAAACTACAAGTCCAAAGGTGTTACATCACCTCCACTTGGGCCCATTGGCCTTGTACGACCTAGATTTAGTTTTAGGCTGCCTTGGGACGTCCTCCCACCTCCTTGGCCGCCACCCCTTGCTCCTATATAAGTAGATCCATCTAGTAGCTTTTCCTGGGGATTTATTTAGTTAAAAGTTAGCCATTGCAACTTCGTGTACTTCGTTTGTGTCCAACGACCAGACCAAGACCGCTTACGGATCCCCACCATTATCAATACCTCATATATATTTGCAATATTCAGATTGCTTTATCATATTCTTGCTCGTTCTTCGATTGCTTGCAGGAATAGACCTTCGTGGTCAGGCTGACCGTGCTTCCGGCATCGTCAGTAACCTCAGGAGATTGGTTTAGCGATTGCTAAGGCGCAACGTCGTGCACGTTTGTAGTCGGATCGTCAAGGTCGTCTCCACCAAATCGATAGTTATCATCTCATCGAAAGATCGGGACCCTCGCCTCTATCAAAAAGTCTTATTAAAATCAGGAAGTTGGAGTAAAGGAGCATGTGTCAACTTATCTTTCAATACCGAGAAGGCTTCTTCCTGTGCGGTACCCCAAAGAAAAGGCACATCTTTCTTTGTAAGCTCATTGAGAGGTGCAGCAATGGTGCTGAAATCTCTCACAAAACGCCTATAGAATCCAGCGAGGCCAAGAAAACTCCTCACTTGTGTGACCGTTTTGGGTTGCGGCCAACTCTCAATAGCTTCAATCTTGGCTTTATCAACTTCAATTCCCTGTGGAGTAACAACATAGCCAAGAAAAGATACTCGGTCGGTGCAAAAGGTGCACTTCCCAAGGTTACCAAACAAACGTGCATCACGTAGAGCAATAAAAAAAGCACGTAAATGTTCCAAATGTTCTTCCAAAGATCTGCTATAAATCAATATGTCATCAAAGTAAACTACCACAAATCGTCCAATGAAAGCACGTAAAACTTCGTTCATTAATCTCATGAAAGTACTAGGTGCATTAGTTAACCCAAAAGGCATGACTAACCACTCATATAATCCAAACTTAGTTTTGAATGCTGTTTTCCATTCATCTCCCAATTTCATACGAATTTGATGGTATCCACTAGGCAAATCAACTTTGGAGAATATTGTAGAGCCACTCAATTCATCAAGCATATCATCTAGCCAAGGAATAGGATGACGATAACGAATAGTAATATTATTAATGCCTCTACAATCAACACACATACATGATGTACCATCCTTTTTCGGCACTAGAATAATAGGAACAGCACAAGGACTAAGGGATTCGCGTATATAACCTTTGTCGAGAAGCTCTTGTACTTGACGCATAATCTCCTTCGTCTCCTCTGGATTGGTATGGTATGGTGCACGGTTTGGCAGTGAAGCACCGGGAATTAAGTCAATCTGATGCTCAATCCCTCGAATAGGCGGTAATCCCGGTGGCACGTCTTGTGGAAAGACGTCAGCGAACTCCTGCAAAATGTTAGTGACAGCAGGAGGCAAAGAGGAAGGCACGTCCTCGAATGAAAATAATGCCTCTTTCCACACAAAAGCATAGCAAACAGATTTGCTGAAATCTAGCTCATCAATATCAGATTTGGTGGCAAATAAACATGCACTTTTCAATTTAATTTCAGAAGCAACACTAGATGGTTTATTATTAGGCTTCATTTGTTGCTCAAATTCTTTTGCCACAATCTGATTTTCACTCTTATTCGTCTCCTGTTTTGCTTTATTAGCTCTATTAATATCATCTTTCAAAATGGAATCAGGAGTCATAGGAAGCAAAGTAATATTTTTATCCTTATGAACAAGAGTATAGTGATTGTTTCTACCATGGTGTACAGAATTTTTATCAAATTGCCATGGTCTACCAAGTAATAAGGAACATGCTTGCATAGGTACCACATCACAATCAACATAATCAGCATATGTAGATATACTAAAATGCACACGAACAGTACGTGTTACCTTAACCTTGCCGCTGTTGTTGAACCATTGGATGTAGTAAGGATGTGGATGTGGTCTTGTGGTGAGAGAAAGCTTCTCCACCATCTCCATGCTAGCCAAGTTGTTGCAGCTCCCTCCGTCTATTATGACACGCACAGAACGTTCCTTCACAACTCCCTTGGTATGGAACAAATTGTGCCTCTGATTTTGCTCAGCTTGTGTGACCTGCACACTCAAAACACGTTGAGCAACTAAAGATTCATACCTGTCAGCGTCTTCAGGAGCCATGTATTGCGTCTCATGATCAGAATCATCTCCACCATGTTCTTCACGTGTAATAAGAGCCAATGTCTCCTCATCATAGTCACTAGCGGACTCATATCCACCATCCGCGGTAGCAATCATCACACGCGGAGATTTGCATTCCCTCGCATAATGACTTCCTCCCTTACAATGACGACAAATAATATCACTTGTGTGCCCTGTTGATGCCATGGAAGAAGACGAACGCCGTGCAGGCCCCGCAGGTGCGCTCTTGGCAGATAATGGTGGTTGTGCCTGTTTTCTTGTATCACGGCTGGAGGTGGCACCGGATGGAGGTGCTGGTGCAGTTGAAGTAGAAGATGCACGTGGTGTCCATGATGAAGGTCGGCCTGCAGAAAAGTTAGTTCGCCCCAATGCTTGTCGATCCTGCACTTCACGTTCAGCTTTACAAGCAAGATGGAATAAACGAGTGATATTAGTATACTCCTTATAGTCTAGAATGGTCTGAATCTCTCTATTTAATCCACCCAGAAAACGTGCAAGCATAGCTTCATTCTCCTCAACAATACCACATCTAATCATGCCAGTTTGTAATTCCTGATAATATTCTTCTACAGAATTTTTTCCTTGTCTTAAACGCTGCAATTTTTGAAGCAATTCACGTTGATAATATGGTGGAACCCAACGCGTACGCATAGCAGTTTTCAAAGCATCCCAAGTAGTTGGAATAGGATATAATCTACAATGTTCAGACCACCATACACATGCAAAACTAGTGATGAGGACATCAATACAACTGTTACACCCACAGCCCCTGCTGCTATACATACTGGACCAATTACTAGAGCTCGTGCACGCCAACTAAATTACCAGGTACTTTCGTTTCTTGGTAATGATTCTAATGTTCATGAGAATATGATGCTGCCTAAATTGGATACATTTGTTTTGCTTACAAATGAAGGGCCTAGCTTGGAGAAGGATGAACATTGGAGCAAGAACAAGCATGCAGATGATGGCATGCGCAAGGGGAACAAGAACGGAGTTACAAGTGATGATTTCAGGACTTTGAAGCCACCATAATGGGTGCATGAAGCCTTGGACGAAATATACAAGATGCCACTTCATAAATTTCATCCCGAGGCTATTTTAGGTGCTGCGTCACCTTATTATTGGGCCAGGCCCATGTAATTTCGAAATACATAAGTATAGGCTATTTTTAGAGTCCGTATGTGTGGGGAAACAAGAGATAGGGTTGATTTCGGACCCCTCCACCAAGGGCCACGAAATTCCCCCCTCTTCCTCCATATATACAGCCCTTAGGGCATCGTTTAGACTTTGGGTTTTGTTTAGATTAAAAGTTCGCCATAGCTGCAACTTCGCGTACTTCGTTTGTGTTCAACGACCAGACAAAGGCGTCACAGAACCCCACCTTGATCAATAAAGCTTTCATCTTATATTCGCAATATCTAGATTGCAATCTTAGTTTCTTGCTTGTTCTTCGTTTGCTCGCAGGAAACAGACCCTCGTGGTCAGGTTGATCGTGCTCCGGCGTGGTCAATAACCTCTCGGAGTTGGTTTAGCGATTGCTAAGGCGCGACGTCCTCGCACGTTCGTAGTCGGATCGTCAAAGTCGACTTCCACCAAAGCGATATCCACCATCTCATCGAAAGACGGGACACCTCCGCCTCTATCAAGGTCATTATGCGAGAGAATGCAAATCTCCGTCGTTGTAAGGGAGGATGTAGTAAGGATATGAGTCTGCTGGTGACTATGATGAGGAGACTTTGGCTCTTATTACACGTGAAGAACATGGTGGAGATGATTCTGATCATGAGACGCAATACATGGCTCCTGAAGACGCTGACAGATATAAATGTTTAGTTGCTCAACGTGTTTTGAGTGTGCAGATCACACAAGCTGAGCAAAATCAGAGGCACAATTTGTTCCATACCAAGGGAGTTGTGAAGGAACGTTCTGTGCGCGTCATCATAGATGGAGGGAGCTGCAACAACTTGGCTAGCATGGAGATGGTGGAGAAGCTTTCTCTCACCACAAGACCACATCCACATCCTTACTACATCCAATGGTTCAACAACAGCGGCAAGGTTAAGGTAACACGTACTGTTTGTGTGCATTTTAGTATCTCTACATATGCTGATTATGTTGATTGTGATGTGGTACCTATGCAAGCATGTTCCTTATTACTTGGTAGACCATGGCAATTTGATAAAAATTCTGTACACCATGGTAGAAACAATCACTATACTCTTGTTCATAAGGATAAAAATATTACTTTGCTTCCTATGACTCCTGATTCCATTTTGAAAGATGATATTAATAGAGCTAATAAAGCAAAACAGGAGACGAATAAGAGTGAAAATCAGATTGTGGCAAAAGAATTTGAGCAACAAATGAAGCCTAATAATAAACCATCTAGTGTTGCTTCTGAAATTAAATTGAAAAGTGCATGTTTATTTGCCACCAAATCTGATATTGATGAGCTAGATTTCAGCAAATCTGTTTGCTATGCTTTTGTGTGGAAAGAGGCATTATTTTCATTCGAGGACGTGCCTTCCTCTTTGCCTCCTGCTGTCACTAACATTTTGCAGGAGTTCGCTGACGTCTTTCCACAAGACGTGCCACCGGGATTACCGCCTATTCGAGGGATTGAGCATCAGATTGACTTAATTCCCGGTGCTTCACTGCCAAACCGTGCACCATACCATACCAATCCAGAGGAGACGAAGGAGATTATGCGTCAAGTACAAGAGCTTCTCGACAAAGGTTATATACGCGAATCCCTTAGTCCTTGTGCTGTTCCTATTATTCTAGTGCCGAAAAAGGATGGTACATCATGTATGTGTGTTGATTGTAGAGGCATTAATAATATTACTATTCGTTATCGTCATCCTATTCCTTGGCTAGATGATATGCTTGATGAATTGAGTGGCTCTACAATATTCTCCAAAGTTGATTTGCCTAGTGGATACCATCAAATTCGTATGAAATTGGGAGATGAATGGAAAACAGCATTCAAAACTAAGTTTGGATTATATGAGTGGTTAGTCATGCCTTTTGGGTTAACTAATGCACCTAGTACTTTCATGAGATTAATGAACGAAGTTTTACGTGCTTTCATTGGACGATTTGTGGTAGTTTACTTTGATGACATATTGATTTATAGCAGATCTTTGGAAGAACATTTGGAACATTTACGTGCTTTTTTTATTGCTCTACGTGATGCACGTTTGTTTGGTAACCTTGGGAAGTGCACCTTTTGCACCGACCGAGTATCTTTTCTTGGCTATGTTGTTACTCCACAGGGAATTGAAGTTGATAAAGCCAAGATTGAAGCTATTGAGAGTTGGCCGCAACCCAAAACGGTCACACAAGTGAGGAGTTTTCTTGGCCTCGCTGGATTCTATAGGCGTTTTGTGAGAGATTTCAGCACCATTGCTGCACCTCTCAATGAGCTTACAAAGAAAGATGTGCCTTTTCTTTGGGGTACCGCACAGGAAGAAGCCTTCTCGGTATTGAAAGATAAGTTGACACATGCTCCTTTACTCCAACTTCCTGATTTTAATAAGACTTTTTGATAGAGGCGAGGGTCCCGATCTTTCGATGAGATGATAACTATCGATTTGGTGGAGACGACCTTGACGATCCGACTACAAACGTGCACGACGTTGCGCCTTAGCAATCGCTAAACCAATCTCCTGAGGTTACTGACGATGCCGGAAGCACGGTCAGCCTGACCACGAAGGTCTATTCCTGCAAGCAATCGAAGAACGAGCAAGAATATGATAAAGCAATCTGAATATTGCAAATATATATGAGGTATTGATAATGGTGGGGATCCGTAAGCGGTCTTGGTCTGGTCGTTGGACACAAACGAAGTACACGAAGTTGCAATGGCTAACTTTTAACTAAACAAATCCCAAAGTCTAAACGATGCCCTAAGGGCTGTATATATGGAGGAAGAGGGGGGGAATTTCGTGGCCCTTGGTGGAGGGGTCCGAAATCAACCCTATCTCTTGTTTCCCCACACATACGGACTCTAAAAATAGCCTATACTTATGTATTTCGAAATTACATGGGCCTGGCCCAATAATAAGGTGACGCAGCACCTAAAATAGCCTCGGGACGAAATTTAGGAAGTGGCATCTTGTATATTTCGTCCAAGGCTTCATGCACACATTATGGTGGCTTCAAAGTCCTGAAATCATCACTTGTAACTGATGAGGACATGACTATCTTGGATATGACCAAAAATATTGCATATATGCATATTTGTCAGGTGATTTCTAGTGCAAACTATTCAATAATCTATTTATGTTATCCAGAACAAAAATACTTCACACACTTTTGTGTTTTGTCTAATTGCAGGTGTATGGGACATTTGTACAATCCACATATGAAGATAAGAAAGAAAGAGATGTTTATTTGCTGTCCAAAAAGTTCTCTCACGTCACTTTTGGCCCAAGAGAAGATAGAGTCCAAGTCTCTCACGTTCTGGATTCAGATTCGGACTGCACAGACATACCTGACTCAAAACGCACACAAGTTTTTCATACGGACTCCGAATTGGGTGATTCTTTTTTTGTTGGAAACTAGATTTCGTGCACTTTCCAACCCAATTGGAATCACCTTCAAATTCGTCCGGAGCGTTGAGTTGTGGACGAAACAATCTGATGCTGCAGCAGAATTCGAGTCAAACTACAAGTCCAAAGGTGTTACATCACCTCCACTTGGGCCCATTGGCCTTGTACGACCTAGATTTAGTTTTAGGCTGCCTTGGGACGTCCTCCCACCTCCTTGGCCGCCACCCCTTGCTCCTATATAAGTAGATCCATCTAGTAGCTTTTCCTTGGGATTTGTTTAGTTAAAAGTTAGCCACTGCAACTTCGTGTACTTCGTTTGTGTCCAACGACCAGACCAAGACCGCTTACGGATCCCCACCATTATCAATACCTCATATATATTTGCAATATTCAGATTGCTTTATCATATTCTTGCTCGTTCTTCGATTGCTTGCAGGAATAGACCTTCGTGGTCAGGCTGACCGTGCTTCCGGCATCGTCAGTAACCTCAGGAGATTGGTTTAGCGATTGCTAAGGCGCAACGTCGTGCACGTTTGTAGTCGGATCGTCAAGGTCGTCTCCACCAAATCGATAGTTATCATCTCATCGAAAGATCGGGACCCTCGCCTCTATCAAGTGGTATCAGTTTTCAGGTTGCTCGGTGAGAATTTCCAGTTTTCCTAGATTAGATTTATTTTCTTACCTATTGTCCAAGAAAAAGCCACAAAAAAGAGTTAGATCTATTCATCCTTGGTCCAAGCCAGTCTGAGCCTTTACAATTTTCTTTTCATTGCTTGCATAGTTGAATTATCGGTTGCATCGTCGTGTCGAGTTGCTGGTCTTAGTGTCTAGTTCCTTTAGAGTTTCGAGTTCTGTTCACATTAGTCACGCCACCGCTGCATCATTATCTCTTCCGCTGTCCACCACCCATCCATCAATTTCCACCACGTGCTACCCACCATTCATTGTCATAATAATAGTTGAGATCGTTCACATCTTCACTTGATCCAATCTGCATCTTATCTAGTTTGTTTTGGAAAGAGGGAGAAAAAAAAGAGAGAAAAAAAAGAGAGAAAAAAAAGAGAAAAAAAAGTCAGAGAAAAAAAGGAGAGAAAGAAAAAAAAGTGCGAGAAAAAAAAAGAGAAAAAAACAAAATTCGGATCTTTTTAGACTCAATCTCGTAGTTGAATTCGGATTGGAATCTGTTTTGTGCACTGTTCAGTAAAACAGCTTGGCTGTTGTTTCACATCATTATCTTTACTGCCGCTGTGATCTTCACTTATATCTTGCTGTCCAGAGCTACTTAGTATCCTTCATTGATGCTGGTTGTGCTACGACGTGACCTCATTAGTGTTCTAGGCTCGCGTCTCTAGTTCGGTCTAGCCTAGGACCAGCACAGTACCGTCGTTGAGCGTTTATTCAACATTGCATCTTTGAATTGATTATTGCTAATCTTTTGCTACCATATATAGCCAACCCAGCTCCACATATTTCTACACCGTGTATACGTACGCTCCCCTGGCAATCGCTTTACTCAATATTCAGAGTTACTTGACACCGCTGGTTGCCGATCACCGCCTGCTGCATGGTAAGAACTTGTAAGACATTGATATTTGCTTTACTGTGAGCGTTTTACCACCACATCCTAGTAGTTATACGAACATTATTTTTGGGTTTTTTTTCTTGTTCTACTAATCATGACAGGATCCAGAGTCAATTCATGGGCTTTGTCGATCGCGGGAGACGTGCCACCACCTTTGCAAATACCACAACCGTCACGAGAGGTGCACAAACATCCAAATGCACATGATCAGGTTAATGTATCTATACCACCATTTAATGGCCGTTTTAAACCTGCTTTATATATTGAATGGGAGTTCGACATCAAAAATATATTTGCTTCCCATAATTTCGATGAACATAAAAAGGTTAAGGTTGCGGTTGGTTCTTTCACTGGTTATGCTTTGGTTTGGTGGAGTGAATATTGTCGGTTACACCCTGATTATATACCTACTACTTGGGATGATTTGAAACTTGCCATGCGACATACTTTCGTCCCTGCTTATTATACTCGTGACATGATTAAGAAGTTGCAACACTTAAAACAAGGTAGTGAAACTGTAACAAAATATTATGATGATTTACAAACTACCTTGTTGCATT
>NW_025228203.1:54132-93739 GCF_018294505.1 Triticum aestivum | reverse complement strand
CCCGCCTCTATCAAGTGGTATAGAGGCGGGGTGTCCCGATCTTTCGATGAGATGATAACTATCGATTTGGTGGAGACGACTTTTCCGATCCGACTACAAACGTGCACGACGTTGCGCCTTAGCAATCGCTAAACCAACTCCGAGAGGTTATTGACCACGCTGGAGCGCGATCAACCTGACCACGAAGGTTTATTTCTGCAAGCAATCGAAGAACGAGCAAGAATATGATAAAGCAATCTGAGCGAATATATATAAAGTATTGATAATGGTGGGGATCCGAAAAGTGGTCTTGGTTTGGTCGTTGGACACAAACGAAGCACACGAAGTTGCAATGGCTAACTTTTAACTAAACAAATCCCAAGGAAAAGTTACTAGATGGATCTACTTATATAGGAGGAAGGGGTGGCGGCCAAGAAGGTGGGAGGACGTCCCAAGGCAGCCTAAAACTAAATCTAGGTCGTACAAGGCCAATGGGCCCAAGTGGAGGTGATGTAACACCTTTGGACTTGTAGTTTGACTCGGATTCTGCTGCAGCATCAGATTGTTTCATCCACAACTCAACGCTCCGGACGAATTTGAAGGTGATTCCAATTGGGTTGGAAAGTGCACGAAATCTAGTTTCCAACAAAAAAAGAATCACCCAATTCGGAGTCCGTATGAAAAACTTGTGTGCGTTTTGAGTCAGGTGTGTCTGTGCAGTCCGAATCTGAATCCAGAACGTGAGAGACTTGGACTCTATCTTCTCTTGGGCCAAAAGTGACGTGAGAGAACTTTTTGGACAGCAAATAAACATCTCTTTCTTCTTTATCTTCATATCTGGATTGTACAAATGTTCCATACACCTACAATTAGACAAAACACAAAAGTGTGTGAAGTATTTTTGTTCTGGATAACATAAATAGATTATTGAATAGTTTGCACTAGAAATCACCTGACAAATATGCATATATGCAATATTTTTGGTCATATCCAAAGTAGTCATGTCCTCATCACTTTTGAGCTTGAATGTGATGATAGTGGAATTGGATTAGGCGGTGTGTTATTACAAGATGGCAAACCTGTTGCATACTTTTCTGAAAAATTGAGTGGGCCTAGTCTGAATTATTCTACTTATGATAAAGAATTATATGCTCTTGTTCGGACTTTAGAAACATGACAACATTATTTATGGCCCAAAGAATTTGTTATACATTCTGATCATGAATCTTTGAAACATATTAAAAGTCAAGCTAAACTGAATCGTAGACATGCTAAATGGGTTGCATTCATTGAGACTTTTCCTTATGTCATTAAACACAAGAAGGGAAAAGAAAATGTTATTGCTGATGCATTGTCTCGCCGCTATACTATGCTTTCACAACTTGACTTCAAAATATTTGGTTTGGAGACCATCAAAGATCAATATGTGCATGATGCTGATTTTAAAGATGTAATGCAGAATTGTAAAGAAGGAAGAATGTGGAACAAGTTCGTCGTTAACGATGGATTTGTGTTTCGTGCTAACAAGCTATGCATTCCAGCTAGCTCCGTTTGTCTTTTGTTGTTGCAGGAGGCGCATGGAGGAGGATTAATGGGACACTTTGGCGTGAAGAAGACGGAGGACGTACTTGCTACACATTTCTTTTGGCCAAAGATGAGACGGGATGTTGAGCATTTTATTGCTCGATGCACTACATGTCAAAAAGCTAAGTCACGACTCAATCCTCATGGTTTATATATGCCTTTGCCTGTACCTAGTGTTCCTTGGGAGGATATATCTATGCACTTTGTTTTAGGTTTACCTCGAACAAAGAAGGGGAGGGATAGCATATTTGTTGTCGTGGATAGATTCTCGAAAATGGCACACTTTATACCATGTCATAAAAGCGATGATGCTGTTAATGTTCCTGATTTGTTCTTTCGTGAAATTATTCGTTTGCATGGTGTGCCAAATACTATTGTTTCGGATCGTGATACTAAATTTCTTAGCCACTTTTGGAGATGTTTATGGGCTAAGTTGGGGACTAAACTGCTTTTTAGTACTACTTGTCACCCCCAAACTGATGGACAAACTGAAGTAGTCAATAGAACGTTGTCTACTATGCTTAGGGCTGTTTTGAAGAATAATAAGAAAATGTGGGAGGAATGCTTGCCTCATATTGGATTTGCTTATAATCGTTCATTGCATTCTACTACTAAGATGTGCCCTTTTGAAGTTGTGTATGGTTTCCTACCTCGTGCACCTATTGATTTGTTGCCTCTTCCATCTTCAGAGAAGGTTAATTTTGATGCTAAACAAAGTGCTGAATTGATTTTAAAAATGCATGAGTTAACTAAGGAAAACATTGAGCATATGAATGCTAAATATAAACTTGCTGGAGATAAGGGTAGAAAACATGTTGTGTTTGCACCTGGAGATCTTGTTTGGTTACATTTGCGTAAGGATAGATTTCCTGATTTGCGCAAATCAAAGCTAATGCCACGTGCTGATGGTCCCTTTAAGGTGTTAGAGAAAATAAATGATAATGCATATAAACTTGAGCTGCCTGCAGATTTTGGGGTTAGTCCCACTTTTAACATTGCAGATTTGAAGCCTTATTTGGGTGAGGAAGATGAGTTTCCGTCGAGGACGACTTCATTTCAAGAAGGGGAGGATGATGAGGACATCAATACCATTGTTACACCCACAGCCCCTACTGCTACATATACGGGACCAATTACTAGAGCTCGCGCACGCCAATTAAATTATCAGGTACTTCCGTTTCTTGGTAATGATTCTAATGTTCATGAGAATATGATGCTGCCTAAATTGGATACATTTGTTTTGCTTACAAATGAAGGGCCTAGCTTGGAGAAGGATGAACATTGGAGCAAGAATAAGCATGGAGATGATGCCATGCGCAAGGGGAACAAGAACGGAGTTACAAGTGATGATTTCAGGACTTTGAAGCCACCATAATGGGTGCATGAAGCCTTGGACGAAATATACAAGATGCCACTTCATAAATTACGTTCCGAGACTATTATAGGTGCTGCGTCACCTTTTTATTGGGCCAGGCCCATGTAATTTCGAAATACATAAGTATAGGCTATTTTTAGAGTCCGTATGTGTGGGGAAACAAGAGATAGGGTTGATTTCGGACCCCTCCACCAAGGGCCACGAAATTCCCCCTCTCTTCCTCCATATATACAGCCCTTAGGGCACCGTTTAGACTTTGGGTTTTGTTTAGATTAAAAGTTCGCCATAGCTGCAACTTCGCGTACTTCGTTTGTGTTCAACGACCAGACAAAGGCGTCACAGAACCCCACCTTGATCAATAAAGCTTTCATCTTATATTCGCAATATCCAGATTGCAATCTTAGTTTCTTGCTTGTTCTTCGTTTGCTCGCAGGAAACAAACCCTCGTGGTCAGGTTGATCGTGCTCCGGCGTGGTCAATAACCTCTCGGAGTTGGTTTAGCGATTGCTAAGGCGCGACGTCGTCGCACGTTCGTAGTCGGATCGTCAAAGTTGACTTCCACCAAAGCGATATCCATCATCTCATCGAAACACGGGACACCTTTGCCTCTATCAGCACACAAGTGATATTATTTGTCGTCGTTGTAAGGGAGGAGGTCATTATGCGAGAGAATGCAAATCTCCGCGTGTGATGATTGCTACCGCGGATGGTGGATATGAGTCCGCTAGTGACTATGATGAGGAGACTTTGGCTCTTATTACACGTGAAGAACATGGTGGAGATGATTCTGATCATGAGACGCAATACATGGCTCCTGAAGACGGTGACAGGTATGAATGTTTAGTTGCTGAACGTGTTTTAAGTGTGCAGGTCACACAAGCTGAGCAAAATCAGAGGCACAATTTGTTCCATACCAAGGGAGTTGTGAAGGAACGTTCTGTGCGCGTCATCATAGACGGAGGGAGCTGCAACAACTTGGCTAGCATGGAGATGGTGTAGAAGCTTTCTCTCTCCACAAGACCACATCCACATCCTTACTACATCCAATGGTTCAACAATAGCGGCAAGGTTAAGGTAACACGTACTGTTTGTGTGCATTTTAGTATCTCTACATATGCTGATTATGTTGATTGTGATGTGGTACCTATGCAAGCATGTTCCTTATTACTTGGTAGACCATGGCAATTTGATAAAAATTCTGTACACCATGGTAGAAACAATCACTATACTCTTGTTCATAAGGATAAAAATATTACTTTGCTTCCTATGAATCCTGATTCCATTTTGAAAGATGATATTAATAGAGCTAATAAAGCAAAACAGGAGAAGAATAAGAGTGAAAATCAGGTTGTGGCAAAAGAATTTGAGCAACAAATGCAACCTAATAATAAACCATCTAGTGTTGCTTCTGAAATTAAATTGAAAAGTGCATGTTTATTTGCCACCAAATATGATATTGATGAGCTAGATTTCAGCAAATCTGTTTGCTATGCTTTTGTGTGCAAAGAGGCATTATTTTCATTCGAGGACGTGCCTTCCTCTTTGCCTCCTGCTATTACTAACATTTTACAGGAGTTCGCTGACGTCTTTCCACAAGACGTGCCAC
This sequence comes from Triticum aestivum, assembly GCF_018294505.1. Lineage (NCBI taxonomy): Eukaryota > Viridiplantae > Streptophyta > Magnoliopsida > Poales > Poaceae > Triticum > Triticum aestivum. The sequence continues at coordinate 89,195 of NW_025228203.1, read as the reverse complement.
CGGGATTACCGCCTATTTGAGGAATTGAGTATGAGATTGACTTAATTCCCGGTGCTTCACTGCCAAACCGTGCACCATACCGTACCAATCCAGAGGAGACGAAGGAGATTATGCGTCAAGTACAAGAGCTTCTCGACAAAGGTTATATACGCAAATCCCTTAGTCCTTGTGCTGTTCCTATGATAGAGGCAAAGGTGTCCCGTCTTTCGATGAGATGATGGATATCGCTTTGGTGGCAGTCGACTTTGACGATCCGACTACGAACGTGCGAGGACGTCGCGCCTTAGCAATCGCTAAACCAACTCCGAGAGGTTATTGACTACGCCGGAGCACGATCAACCTGACCACGAGGGGCTGTTTCCTGCAAGCAAACGAAGAACAAGCAAGAAACTGAGATTGCAATCTGGATATTGCGAATATAAGATGAAAGCTTTATTGATCAAGGTGGGGTTCTGTGACGCCTTTGTCTGGTCGTTGAACACAAACGAAGTACGCGAAGTTGCAGCTATGGCGAACTTTAATCTAAACAAAACCCAAAATCTAAACGGTGCCCTAAGGGCTGTATATATGGAGGAAGAGAGGGGAATTTCGTGGCCCTTGGTGGAGGGGTCCGAAATCAACCCTATCTCTTGTTTCCCCACACATACGGACTATAAAAATACCCTATACTTATGTATTTCGAAATTACATGGGCCTGGCCCAATAAAAAGGTGACGCAGCACCTATAATAGCCTCGGGACGAAATTTATGAAGTGGCATCTTGTATATTTCATCCAAGGCTTCATGCGCCCATTATGGTGGCTTCAAAGTCCTGAAATCATCACTTGTAACTCCGTTCTTGTTCCCCTTGCGCATGGCATCATCTCCATGCTTGTTCTTGCTCCAATGTTCATCCTTCTCCAAGCTAGGCCCTTTATTTGTAAGCAAAACAAATATATCCAATTTAGGCAGCATCATATTCTCATGAACATTAGAATCATTACCAAGAAACGAAAGTACCTGATAATTTAATTGGCGTGCGCGAGCTCTAGTAATTGGTCCCGTATATGTAGCAGTAGGGGCTGTGGGTGTAACAATGGTATTGATGTCCTCATCATCCTCCCCTTCTTGAAATGACGTCGTCCTCGACGGAAACTCATCTTCCTCACCCAAATAAGGCTTCAAATCTGCAATGTTAAAAGTGGGACTAACCCCAAAATCTGCAGGCAGGTCAAGTTTATATGCATTATCATTTATTTTCTCTAACACCTTAAAGGGACCATCAGCACGTGGCATTAACTTTGATTTGCGCAAATCCGGAAATCTATCCTTACGTAAATGTAACCAAACAAGATCTCCAGGTGCAAACACAACATGTTTTCTACCCTTATCTCCAGCAAGTTTATATTTAGCATTCATACGCTCAATGTTTTCCTTAGTTAACTCATGCATTTTTAAAATCAATTCAGCACGTTGTTTAGCATCAAAATTAACCTTCTCCAAAGATGGAAGAGGCAACAAATCAATAGGTGCACGAGGTAGGAAACCATACACAATTTCAAAAGGGCACATCTTAGTAGTAGAATGCAATGAACGATTATAAGAAAATTCAATATGAGGCAAGGATTCCTCCCACATTTTCTTATTATTCTTCAAAACAACCCTAAGCATAGTAGACAACGTTCTATTGACTACTTCAGTTTGTCCATCAGTTTGGGGGTGACAAGTAGTACTAAAAAGCAGTTTAGTCCCCAACTTAGCCCATAAACATCTCCAAAAGTGGCTAAGAAATTTAGTATCACGATCTGAAACAATAGTATTTGGCACACCATGCAAGCGAATAATTTCACGAAAGAACAAATCAACAACATTAACAGCATCATCGCTTTTATGACATGGTATAAAGTGTGCCATTTTCGAGAATCTATCCACGACAACAAATATGCTATCCCTCCCCTTCTTGGTTTGAGGTAAACCTAAAACAAAGTCCATAGATATATCCTCCCAAGGAACACTAGGTACAGGTAACGGCATATATAAACCATGAGGACTGAGTCGTGACTTAGCTTTTTGACATGTAGTGCATCGAGCAATAAAACGCTCAACATCCCGTCTCATCTTTGGCCAAAAGAAATGTGTAGCAAGTACGTCCTCCGTCTTCTTCACGCCAAAGTGTCCCATTAATCCTCCTCCATGCGCCTCCTACAACAACAAAAGACAAACGGAGCTAGCTGGAATGCATAGCTTGTTAGCACGAAACACAAATCCATCGTTAACGACGAACTTGTTCCACATTCTTCCTTCTTTACAATTCTGCATTACATCTTTAAAATCAGCATCATGCACATATTGATCTTTAATGGTCTCCAAACCAAATATTTTGAAGTCAAGTTGTGAAAGCATAGTATAGCGGCGAGACAATGCATCAGCAGTAACATTTTCTTTTCCCTTCTTGTGTTTAATGACATAAGGAAAAGTCTCAATGAATGCAACCCATTTAGCATGTCTACGATTCAGTTTAGCTTGACTTTTAATATGTTTCAAAGATTCATGATCAGAATGTATAACAAATTCTTTGGGCCATAAATAATGTTGCCATGTTTCTAAAGTCCGAACAAGAGCATATAATTCTTTATCATAAGTAGAATAATTCAGACTAGGCCCACTCAATTTTTCAGATAAGTATGCAACAGGTTTGCCATCTTGTAATAACACACCGCCTAATCCAATTCCACTAGCATCACATTCAAGCTCAAAAGTCTTATTAAAATCAGGAAGTTGGAGTAAAGGAGCATGTGTCAACTTATCTTTCAATACCGAGAAGGCTTCTTCCTGTGCGGTACCGCAAAGAAAAGGCACATCTTTCTTTGTAAGCTCATTGAGAGGTGCAGCAATGGTGCTAAAATCTCTCACAAAACGCCTATAGAATCCAGCAAGGCCAAGAAAACTCCTCACTTGTGTGACCGTTTTGGCTTGCGGCCAACTCTCAATAGCTTCAATCTTGGCTTTATCAACTTCAATTCCCTGTGGAGTAACAACATAGCCAAGAAAAGATACTCGGTCGGTGCAAAAGGTGCACCTTCCCAAGGTTACCAAACAAACGTGCATCACGTAGAGCAATAAAAACAGCATGTAAATGTTCCAAATGTTCTTCCAAAGATCTGCTATAAATCAATATGTCATCAAAGTAAACTACCACAAATCGTCCAATGAAAGCACGTAAAACTTCGTTCATTAATCTCATGAAAGTACTAGGTGCATTAGTTAACCCAAAAGGCATGACTAACCACTCATATAATCCAAACTTAGTTTTGAATGTTGTTTTCCATTCATCTCCCAATTTTATACGAATTTGATGGTATCCACTACGCAAATCAACTTTGGAGAATATTGTAGAGCCACTCAATTCATCAAGCATATCATCTAGCCTAGGAATAGGATGACGATAACGAATAGTAATATTATTAATGCCTCTACAATCAACACACATACGTGATGTACCATCCTTTTTCGGCACTAGAATAATAGGAACAGCACAAGGACTAAGGGATTCGCGTATATAACCTTTGTCGAGAAGCTCTTGTACTTGACGCATAATCTCCTTCGTCTCCTCTGGATTGGTACGGTATGGTGCACGGTTTGGCAGTGAAGCACCGGGAATTAAGTCAATCTGATGCTCAATCCCTCGAATAGGCGGTAATCCCGGTGGCACGTCTTGTGGAAAGACGTCAGCGAACTCCTGCAAAATGTTAGTGACAGTAGGAGGCAAAGAGCAAGGCACGTCCTCGAATGAAAATAATGCCTCTTTGCACACAAAAGCATAGCAAACAGATTTGCTGAAATCTAGCTCATCAATATCAGATTTGGTGGCAAATAAACATGCACTTTTCAATTTAATTTCAGAAGCAACACTAGATGGTTTATTATTAGGCTTCATTTGCTGCTCAAATTCTTTTGCCACAATCTGATTTTCACTCTTATTCGTCTCCTGTTTTGCTTTATTAGCTCTATTAATATCATCTTTCAAAATGGAATCAGGAGTCATAGGAAGCAAAGTAATATTTTTATCCTTATGAACAAGAGTATAGTGATTGTTTCTACCATGGTGTATAGAATTTTTATCAAATTGCCATGGTCTACCAAGTAATAAGGAACATGCTTGCATAGGTACCACATCACAATCAACATAATCAGCATATGTAGAGATACTAAAATGCACACGAACAGTATGTGTTACCTTAACCTTGCCGCTGTTGTTGAACCATTGGATGTAGTAAGGATGTGGATGTGGTCTTGTGGTGAGAGAAAGCTTCTCCACCATCTCCATGCTAGCCAAGTTGTTGCAGCTCCCTCCATCTATGATGACACGCACAGAACTTTCTTTCACAACTCCCTTGGTATGGAACAAATTGTGCCTCTAATTTTTCTCAGCTTGTGTGACCTGCACACTCAAAACACGTTGAGCAACTAAACATTCATACCTGTCAGCGTCTTCAGGAGCCATGTATTGCGTCTCATGATCAGAATCATCTCCACCATGTTCTTCACGTGTAATAAGAGCCAATGTCTCCTCATCATAGTCACTAGCGGACTCATATCCACCACCCTCGGTAGCAATCATCACACGCGGAGATTTGCATTCTCTCGCATAATGACCTCCTCCCTTACAACGACGACAAATAATATCACTTGTGTGCCCTGTTGATGCCCTGGAAGAAGAAGAACTCTGTGCAGGCCCGGCAGGTGCGCTCTTGGCAGATAATGGTGGTTGTTCCTGTTTTCTTGTATCACGGCTGTAGGAGGCACCTGATTGAGGTGCTGGTGCAGTTGAAGTAGAAGATGCACGCGGTGTCCATGATGAAGGTCGGCCTGCAGAAAAGTTAGTTCGCGCCAATGCTTGTCGATCCTGCACTTCACGTTCAGCTTTACAAGCAAGATGGAATAAACGAGTGATATTAGTATACTCCTTATAGTCTAGAATGGTCTGAATCTCTCTATTTAATCCACCCAGAAAACTTGCAAGCGTAGCTTCATTCTCCTCAACAATACCACATCGAATCATGCCAGTTTGTAATTCCTGATAATATTCTTCTACAGAATTTTTTCCTTGTCTTAAACGCTGCAATTTTTGAAGCAATTCACGTTGATAATATGGTGGAACCCAATGCGTACGCATAGCGGTTTTCAAAGCAGCGCAAGTAGTTGGAATAGGATATAATCTACAATGTTCAGACCACCATACACATGCAAAACTAGTGAAAGCACAAACAGCAGCAGCAACTCGTCTCTCCTCAGGATATTGTAAACATGTAAATCGTTGTTCAGTTTCTAACTCCCAAGTAAGATATATATCAGGAACATATCTACCCTCAAATGGTGGAATATTCAATTTCAGTTTAGGAATATGGACATCATCTCGTACCTGAGGTGGTGGTGCAGGCCTACCATTACGAATATATACCTGAGGTCGACCTGCTGGTGGTGGTGCAGGTGGCTGCACGTAGTGCTGATTTTGATCAACCTCATCCTCATAATCTCCCACATAATCATCCTCCTCCGCATCAGCAGCAGGAGCCATAGAAGTATCAACAGCAGCACCAACAGTTTGGCCAAACGCAAGAGGAACACGACTCGCTCGGCGAAGGTCTGTTTCGCGGTGTGGAGGTAGTCGTTGTTGTTGTTGTTGGAGAGGTGCGTTAGGTGCAGCGGGTGGTGGTGGTGGAAGACGCGCGAGCAATTCATTAAACTTGTTATCGAGCTTTGTTTCGAACGTCTTCTCAAGGCCAGTGATCTTCTCCATGGCCTCTTCAAAATTGTTCAGCACATCTTGCACATGTTCAGTCATCATTTGCTGAAACTTATCATGAAGCTCCTTGTTCGATAAATTCTCCCAGTCAACCTCGTCGGCTTGTGATCCTGGCATGGTTAGCAGCAATAGAAACACACAAGAATATGATCCTACAGACTACTAACAAGTGGTGGTGGTGGGTGTCACAAATCCGTCAAGCAAAACTCAAATTCTTACCAGTTCTTACCCAGCAACAGGCGGTGATCGGCAACCGTTGTAGTCAAAACTCTCAAAGCTTGGATAGAGCGATTACCAGGGAGAGTCAAACGCACGACGTAGATGTATGTGGAGCTGGGAAGGCTTATAATATGGTAGCAAAAAGGGTCAGCAATAATCAATTCAGAGATGCAAAGTTGAATAAACGCTCAACGACGGTACTGTGCTGGTCCTAGGCTAGACTGTGCTAGAGACGCGAGCCTAGAACACCAACAAAATCACGGCACGGCACGTAAACAAGGGAGGAGCACACACTGAATTTTTTTTTCTCTTTTTTTTGCACTTTTTTTTTGCTCCGCAACAAAATTTTTTTCGAAAATGTCTACAAATGGTCTAAAAACTGCCTAGCCAGAATTTTCCAGACTTAGTTTTTTTTTTTGAAATTGGAACTATTTTTCTTCTGCGGATGGCTCGGAAGTTGGGGAGTCCTTCTCTGTCACGACTCGGAGTATCGCGTGATCTGGAAATCGAGAACAATGCAACAATTACTAGACTCGGACTAGGACTGGTGGCGGAGATGAATCTGGTGGAACTCGGACTGGTGGCGGAGATGAATCTGGTGGAACACGGATAGGTGGCGGATATATGTTCCAGGTGAACTCGGATTGGCGTGATGGCGGCGGATATGTGGTGGCGTATATGGATTCGGATTGGCGGTGAATATGTGGTGGTGGTATATGGCAACAGCGACGATGATGATGCGGTGGTGATATATGCCAGCGGCGACGTGACAACCTGTGAACAGAACTCGAAACTCTAAAAGACTAGACGCTAAGACCAGCAACTGGACACGACGATGCAACCGCAAATTCAACAAAGCAAATACAGAAAAGATTATGCAAGGCTCAGATTGGTTCGGATGGGATGAACTAACCCTAATTTTTTTTGTGGCTTTTTCGTGGACTATAAGTATGAAGAACAGACTCGATCTAAACTATGAAAAACTGTAAAATCTCACCGAGCAACCTGGAAATCTGATACCACTTGATAGAGGCAAAGGTGTCCCGTCTTTTGATGAGATGATGGATATCGCTTTGGTGGCAGTCGACTTTGACGATCCGACTACGAACGTGCGAGGACGTCGCGCCTTAGCAATCGCTAAACCAACTCCGAGAGGTTATTGACCACGCCGGAGCACGATCAACCTGACCACGAGGGTCTGTTTCCTGCGAGCAAACGAAGAACAAGCAAGAAACTGAGATTGCAATCTGGATATTGCGAATATAAGATGAAAGCTTTATTGATCAAGGTGGGGTTCTGTGACGCCTTTGTCTGGTTGTTGAACACAAACGAAGTACGCGAAGTTGCAGCTATGGCGAACTTTAATCTAAAAAAAACCCAAAATCTAAACGGTGCCCTAAGGGCTGTATATATGGAGGAAGAGAGGGGAATTTCGTGGCCCTTGGTGGAGGGGTCTGAAATCAACCCTATCTCTTGTTTCCCCACACATACAGACTCTAAAAATAGCCTATACTTATGTATTTCGAAATTACATGGGCCTGGCCCAATAAAAAGGTGACGCAGCACCTATAATAGCCCCGGGACGAAATTTATGAAGTGACATCTTGTATATTTCGTCCAAGGCTTCATGCACCCATTATGGTGGCTTCAAAGTCCTGAAATCATCACTTGTAACTCCGTTCTTGTTTCCCTTGCGCATGGCATCATCTCCATGCTTGTTCTTGCTCCAATGTTCATCCTTCTCCAAGCTAGGCCCTTCATTTGTAAGCAAAACAAATGTATCCAATTTAGGCAGCATCATATTCTCATGAACATTAGAATCATTACCAAGAAACGAAAGTACCTGATAATTTAATTGGCGTGCGCGAGCTCTAGTAATTGGTCCTGTATATGTAGCAGTAGGGGCTGTGGGTGTAACAATGGTATTGATGTCCTCATCATCCTCCCCTTCTTGAAATGAAGTCGTCCTCGACGGAAACTCATCTTCCTCACCCAAATAAGGCTTCAAATCTGCAATGTTAAAAGTGGGACTAACCCCAAAATCTGCAGGCAGCTCAAGTTTATATGCATTATCATTTATTTTCTCTAACACCTTAAAGGGACCATCAGCACGTGGCATTAGCTTTGATTTGCGCAAATCAGGAAATCTATCCTTACGCAAATGTAACCAAACAAGATCTCCATGTGCAAACACAACATGTTTTCTACCCTTATCTCCAGCAAGTTTATATTTAGCATTCATACGCTCAATGTTTTCCTTAGTTAACTCATGCATTTTTAAAATCAATTCAGCACGTTGTTTAGCATCAAAATTAACCTTCTCCGAAGATGGAAGAGGCAACAAATCAATAGGTGCACGAGGTAGGAAACCATACACAACTTCAAAAGGGCACATCTTAGTAGTAGAATGCAATGAACGATTATAAGCAAATTCAATATGAGGCAAGCATTCCTCCCACATTTTCTTATTATTCTTCAAAACAGCCCTAAGCATAGTAGACAACGTTCTATTGACTACTTCAGTTTGTCCATCAGTTTGGGGGTGACAAGTAGTACTAAAAAGCAGTTTAGTCCGCAACTTAGCCCATAAACATCTCCAAAAGTGGCTAAGAAATTTAGTACCACGATCTGAAACAATAGTATTTGGCACACCATGCAAGCGAATAATTTCACGAAAGAACAAATCAGCAACATTAACAGCATCATCGCTTTTATGACATGGTATAATGATAGGGGAAAAGGTGTCCCGTCTTTCGATGAGATGGTGGATTTCGCTTTGGTGGAAGTCGACTTTGACGATCCGACTACGAACGTGCGAGGACGTCGCGCCTTAGCAATCGCTAAACCAACTCCGAGAGGTTATTGACCACGCCGGAGCACGATCAACCTGACCACGAGGGTCTGTTTCCTGCGAGCAAACGAAGAACAAGCAAGAAACTAAGATTGCAATCTGGATATTGCGAATATAAGATGAAAGCTTTATTGATCAAGGTGGGGTTCTGTGACGCCTTTGTCTGGTCGTTGAACACAAACGAAGTACGCGAAGTTGCAGCTATGGCGAACTTTTAATCTAAACAAAACCCAAAGTCTAAACGATGCCCTAAGGGCTGTATATATGGAGGAAGAGGGGGGAATTTCGTGGCCCTTGATGGAGGGGTCCGAAATCAACCCTATCTCTTGTTTCCCCACACATACGGACTCTAAAAATAGCCTATACTTATGTATTTCGAAATTACATGGGCCTGGCCCAATAATAAGGTGACACAGCACCTAAAATAGCCTCGGGACGAAATTTATGAAGTGGCATCTTGTATATTTCGTCCAAGGCTTCATGCACCCATTATGGTGGCTTCAAAGTCCTGAAATCATCACTTGTAACTCCGTTCTTGTTTCCCTTGCGCATGCCATCATCTCCAGGCTTGTTCTTGCTCCAATGTTCATCCTTCTCCAAGCTAGGCCCTTCATTTGTAAGCAAAACAAATGTATCCAATTTAGGCAGCATCATATTCTCATGAACATTAGAATCATTTCCAAGAAACGAAAGTACCTGGTAATTTAGTTGGCGTGCATGAGCTCTAGTAATTGGTCCAGTATGTATAGCAGCAGGGGCTGTGGGTGTAACAATTGTATTGATGTCCTCATCATCCTCCCCTTCTTGAAATGAAGTCGTCCTCGACGGAAGTTCATCTTCCTCACCCAAATAAGGCTTCAAATCTGCAATGTTAAAAGTGGGACTAACCCCAAAATCTGCAGGCAGCTCAAGTTTATATGCATTATCATTTATTTTCTCTAACACCTTAAAGGGACCATCAGCACGTGGCATCAGCTTTGATTTGCGCAAATCAGGAAATCTATCCTTACGCAAATGTAACCAAACAAGATCTCCAGGTGCAAACACAACATGTTTTCTACCCTTATCTCCAGCCAGTTTATATTTAGCATTCATATGCTCAATGTTTTCCTTAGTTAACTCATGCATTTTTAAAATCAATTCAGCATGTTGTTTAGCATCAAAATTAACCTTCTCCGAAGATGGAAGAGGCAACAAATCAATAGGTGCACGAGGTAGGAAACCATACACAACTTCAAAAGGGCACATCTTAGTAGTAGAATGCAATGAACGATTATAAGCAAATTCAATATGAGGCAAGCATTCCTCCCACATTTTCTTATTATTCTTCAAAACAGCCCTAAGCATAGTAGACAACGTTCTATTGACTACTTCAGTTTGTCCATCAGTTTGGGGGTGACAAGTAGTACTAAAAAGCAGTTTAGTCCCCAACTTAGCCCATAAACATCTCCAAAAGTGGCTAAGAAATTTAGTATCACGATCTGAAACAATAGTATTTGGCACACCATGCAAGCGAATAATTTCACGAAAGAACAAATCAGCAACATTAACAGCATCATTGCTTTTATGACATGGTATAAAGTGTGCCATTTTCGAGAATCTATCCACGACAACAAATATGCTATCTGATGAGGACATCAATACAATTGTTACACCCACAACCCCTGCTGCTATACATACTGGACCAATTACTAGAGCTCGTGCACGCCAACTAAATTACCAGGTACTTTCCTTTCTTGGTAATGATTCTAATGTTCATGAGAATATGATGCTGCCTAAATTGGATACATTTGTTTTGCTTACAAATGAAGGGCCTAGCTTGGAGAAGGATGAACATTGGAGCAAGAACAAGCATGGAGATGATGGCATGCGCAAGGGAAACAAGAACGGAGTTACAAGTGATGATTTCAGGACTTTGAAGCCACCATAATGGGTGCATGAAGCCTTGGACGAAATATACAAGATGACACTTCATAAATTTCGTCCCGAGGCTATTTTAGGTGCTGCGTCACCTTATTATTGGGCCAGGCCCATGTAATTTCGAAATACATAAGTATAGGCTATTTTTAGAGTCCGTATGTGTGGGGAAACAAGAGATAGGGTTGATTTCGGACCCCTCCACCAAGGGCCACGAAATTCCCCCCCTCTTCCTCCATATATACAGCCCTTAGGGCATCGTTTAGACTTTGGGTTTTGTTTAGATTAAAAGTTCGCCATAGCTGCAACTTCGCGTACTTCGTTTGTGTTCAACGACCAGACAAAGGCGTCACAGAACCCCACCTTGATCAATAAAGCTTTCATCTTATATTCGCAATATCCAGATTGCAATCTCAGTTTCTTGCTTGTTCTTCGTTTGCTCGCAGGAAACAGACCCTCGTGGTCAGGTTGATCATGCTCCGGCGTGGTCAATAACCTCTCGGAGTTGGTTTAGCGATTGCTAAGGCGCGACGTCCTCGCACGTTCGTAGTCGGATCGTCAAAGTCGACTTCCACCAAAGCGATATCCATCATCTCATCGAAAGACGGGACACCATTGCCTCTATCAAGTGGTATCAGATTTCCAGGTTGCTCGGTGAGATTTTACGGTTTTTCGTAGTTTAGATCGAGTCTGTTCTTCATACCTACAGTCCACGAAAAAGCCACAAAAAAAATTAGGGTTAGTTCATCATATCCGAACCAATCTGAGCCTTTGCATAATCTTTTAGGGTTTTGCTTTGTTGAATTTGCGGTTGCATCGTCGGTCTAGTTGCTGGCCTTAGAGTCTAGTCTTTTAGAGTTTCGAGTTCTGGTCATAAGTTGTCACGCCGCCGCCGCACCATCATCATCGCCCCTGCCATCTACCACCACCGCTCCGAATCCGTATCCATATACCACCACCAATCCGTGTCCATATACCACCACCGATCCATATCCATATACTACCACCGCTACCACTACCGCTGCCATATACCACCACCATATATCCACCACCAATCCGAGTTCCTTGCTTATTAGGTTTGTTTTCGAGGTCCATCTAGTTTCCGATTCGTGTTTCCTTGCCGGAGTAGGTTTCAGAAAAAAAAAGAGTCGGGTAGCCACGCTCCGTTTAGGCCCAAAATTTTTCGAAAACGCATTTTTCGAAAAAAATTCTGGCTATCCTATTTTTAGGTGTTTCTGAGTGTTTTGAGACAGGTGCCATTATAGGAAGTTTTTTTTGACCTGTTTCCAGTTTTTGGGTCCGGGCAGTCGAAAAAAAAAATTTGGTCGAAAAGAAAAAAAATTCGTGCCCATCCTGTCAGTTTGACCTAGGAAGAGTTTTGAGACACTCGCCATTATAGTGATTTTTCGCAAAAAAAAAGCAGCGCAAAAAAAAAGAGCGCAAAAAAAAGGAGCGAAAAAAAAATTCAGAGTGTGCTTTTCCCTTGTTTACGTGCCGCGCCGTGATTTTGTTGGTGTTCTAGGCTCGCGTCTCTAGCACAGTCTAGCCTAGGACCAGCACAGTACCGTCGTTGAGCGTTTATTCAACTTTGCATCTCTGAATTGATTATTGCTGACCCTTTTTGCTACCATACTATAAGCCTTCCCAGCTCCACATACATCTACGTCGTGTGTTTGACTCTCCCTGGTAATCGCTCTATCCAAGCTTTGAGAGTTTTTGACTACAACGGTTGCCGATCACTGCCTGCTGCTGGGTAAGAACTGGTAAGAATTTGAGATTTGCTTGACGGATTTGTGATACACCACCACCACTTCTTTGTAGTCTGTAGGATCATATTCTTGTGTGTTTCTATTGCTGCTAACCATGCCAGGATCACAAGCCGACGAGATTGACTGGGAGAACTTATCGAACAAGGAGCTTCATGATAAGTTTCAGCAAATGATGACTGAACAGGTACAAGATGTGCTGAACAATTTTGAAGAGGCCATGGAGAAGATCACTGGCCTTGAGAAGACGTTCGAAACAAAGCTCGATAACAGATTTAATGAACTGCTTGCGCGTCTTCCACCACCAGCTGCACCTGTCGCACCTCTGCAACAACAACAACTACGCCCCCTTCCGAATCAGTATGGACGAGCACAGCGTGTTCCTATTGTGCCAGGACAAAATTCTGGTGCCGCTGTTACTGCTGTTGGTGTTTCTTTGGCTCCTGCTACTGCTCCTGCTGGTACCCAGGAGGATGATGAGTATGCGGGCGATTATGAGGATGAGGTTGATCAAAATCAGATCTATGAGCAGCCACTAGCACCACCACCAGCCGGTCGACCTCAGGTATATAATCGTAATGGTAGGCCTGCACCACCACCTCAGGTACGAGATGATGTCCATATTCCTAAACTGAAATTGAATATTCCACCATTTGAGGGTAGATATGTTCCTGATATATATCTTACTTGGGAGTTAGAAACTGAACAACGATTTACATGTTTACAATATCCTGAGGAGAGACGAGTTGCTGCTGCTGTTTGTGCTTTCACTAGTTTTGCATGTGTATGGTGGTCTGAACATTGTAGATTATATCCTATTCCAACTACTTGGGCTGCTTTGAAAACTGCTATGCGTACGCGTTGGGTTCCACCATATTATCAACGTGAATTGCTTCAAAAATTGCAGCGTTTAAGACAAGGAAAAAATTCTGTAGAAGAATATTATCAGGAATTACAAACTGGCATGATTCGATGTGGTATTGTTGAGGAGAATGAAGCTATGCTTGCACGTTTTCTGGGTGGATTAAATAGAGAGATTCAGACCATTCTAGACTATAAGGAGTATACTAATATCACTCGTTTATTCCATCTTGCTTGTAAAGCTGAACGTGAAGTGCAGGATCGACAAGCATTGGCGCGAACTAACTTTTCTGCAGGCCGATCTTCCTCATGGACGCCGCGTGCATCTTCTACTTCAACTGCACCAGCACCTCAATCAGGTGCCTCCTACAGTCGTGATACAAGAAAACAGGAACAACTACCATTATCTGCCAAGAGCGCACCTGCGGGGCCTGCACAACGTTCTTCTTCTTCCATGGCATCAACAGGGCACACAAGTGATATTATTTGTCGTCGTTGTAAGGGAGGAGGTCATTATGCGAGGGAATGCAAATCTCCGCGTGTGATGATTGCTACCGCGGATGGTGGATATGAGTCCGCTAGTGACTATGATGAGGAGACATTGGCTCTTATTACACGTGAAGAACATGGTGGAGATGATTCTGATCATGAGACGCAATACATGGCTCCTGAAGACGCAGACAGGTATGAATGTTTAGTTGCTCAACGTGTTTTGAGTGTGCAGGTCACACAAGCTGAGCAAAATCAGAGGCACAATTTGTTCCATACCAAGGGAGTTGTCAAGGAACGTTCTGTGCGCGTCATAATAGACGGAGGGAGCTGCAACAACTTGGCTAGCATGGAGATGGTGGAGAAGCTTTCTCTCACCACAAGACCACATCCACATCCTTACTACATCCAATGGTTCAACAACAGCGGCAAGGTTAAGGTAACACGTACTGTTCGTGTGCATTTTAGTATCTCTACATATGCTGATTATGTTGATTGTGATGTGGTACCTATGCAAACATGTTCCTTATTACTTGGTAGACCATGGCAATTTGATAAAAATTCTGTACACCATGGTAGAAACAATCACTATACTCTTGTTCATAAGGATAAAAATATTACTTTGCTTCCTATGACTCCTGATTCCATTTTGAAAGATGATATTAATAGAGCTAATAAAGCACAACAGGAGAAGAATAAGAGTGAAAATCAGATTGTGGCAAAAGAATTTGAGCAACAAATGAAGCCTAATAATAAACCATCTAGTGTTGCTTCTGAAATTAAATTGAAAAGTGCATGTTTATTTGCCACCAAATCTGATATTGATGAGCTAGATTTCAGCAAATCTGTTTGCTATGCTTTTGTGTGCAAAGAGGCATTATTTTCATTCGAGGACGTGCCTTCCTCTTTGCCTCCTGCTGTCACTAACATTTTGCAGGAGTTCGCTGACGTATTTCCACAAGACGTGCCACCGGGATTACCGCCTATTCGAGGGATTGAGCATCAGATTGACTTAATTCCCGGTGCTTCACTGCCAAACCGTGCACCATACCGTACCAATCCAGAGGAGACGAAGGAGATTATGCGTCAAGTACAAGAGCTTCTCGACAAAGGTTATATACGCGAATCCCTTAGTCCTTGTGATGTTCCTATTATTCTAGTGCCGAAAAAGGATGGTACATCACGTATGTGTGTTGATTGTAGAGACATTAATAATATTACTATTCGTTATCGTCATCCTATTCCTAGGCTAGATGATATGCTTGATGAATTGAGTGGCTCTACAATATTCTCCAAAGTTGATTTGCGTAGTGGCTACCATCAAATTCGTATGAAATTGGGAGATGAATGGAAAACAGCATTTAAAACTAAGTTTGGATTATATGAGTGGTTAGTCATGCCTTTTGGGTTAACTAATGCACCTAGTACTTTCATGAGATTAATGAACGAAGTTTTACGTGCTTTCATTGGACGATTTGTGGTAGTTTACTTTGATGACATATTGATTTATAGCAGATCTTTGGAGGAACATTTGGAACATTTACGTGCTGTTTTTATTGCTCTACGTGATGCACGTTTGTTTGGTAACCTTGGGAAGTGCACCTTTTGCACCGACCGAGTATCTTTTCTTGGCTATGTTGTTACTCCACAGGGAATTGAAGTTGATAAAGCCAAGATTGAAGCTATTGAGAGTTGGCTGCAGCCCAAAACGGTCACACAAGTGATAGAGGCGGAGGTGTCCCGTCTTTCGATGAGATGGTGGATTTCGCTTTGGTGGAAGTCGACTTTGACGATCCGACTACGAACGTGCGAGGACGTCGCGCCTTAGCAATCGCTAAACCAACTCCGAGAGGTTATTGACCACGCCGGAGCACGATCAACCTGACCACGAGGGTCTGTTTCCTGCGAGCAAACGAAGAACAAGCAAGAAACTAAGATTGCAATCTGGATATTGCGAATATAAGATGAAAGCTTTATTGATCAAGGTGGGGTTCTGTGACGCCTTTGTCTGGTCGTTGAACACAAACGAAGTACGCGAAGTTGCAGCTATGGCGAACTTTTAATCTAAACAAAACCCAAAGTCTAAACGATGCCCTAAGGGCTGTATATATGGAGGAAGAGGGGGGAATTTCGTGGCCCTTGGTGGAGGGGTCCGAAATCAACCCTATCTCTTGTTTCCCCACACATACGGACTCTAAAAATAGCCTATACTTATGTATTTCGAAATTACATGGGCCTGGCCCAATAGTAAGGTGACGCAGCACCTAAAATAGCCTCGGGACGAAATTTATGAAGTGGCATCTTGTATATTTCGTCCAAGGCTTCATGCACCCATTATGGTGGCTTCAAAGTCCTGAAATCATCACTTGTAACTCCGTTCTTGTTCCCCTTGCGCATGCCATCATCTCCATGCTTGTTCTTGCTCCAATGTTCATCCTTCTCCAAGCTAGGCCCTTCATTTGTAAGCAAAACAAATGTATCCAATTTAGGCAGCATCATATTCTCATGAACATTAGAATCATTACCAAGAAACGAAAGTACCTGGTAATTTAGTTGGCGTGCACGGGCTCTAGTAATTGGTCCAGTATGTATAGCAGCAGGGGCTGTGGGTGTAACAATTGTATTGATGTCCTCATCATCCTCCCCTTCTTGAAATGAAGTCGTCCTCGACGGAAGTTCATCTTCCTCACCCAAATAAGGCTTCAAATCTGCAATGTTAAAAGTGGGACTAACCCCAAAATCTGCAGGCAGCTCAAGTTTATATGCATTATCATTTATTTTCTCTAACACCTTAAAGGGACCATCAGCACGTGGCATTAGCTTTGATTGGCGCAAATCAGGAAATCTATCCTTACGCAAATGTAACCAAACAAGATCTCCAGGTGCAAACACAACATGTTTTCTACCCTTATCTCCAGCAAGTTTATATTTAGCATTCATACGCTCAATGTTTTCCTTAGTTAACTCATGCATTTTTAAAATCAATTCAGCATGTTGTTTAGCATCAAAATTAACCTTCTCCGAAGATGGAAGAGGCAACAAATCAATAGGTGCACGAGGTAGGAAACCATACACAACTTCAAAAGGGCACATCTTAGTAGTAGAATGCAATGAACGATTATAAGCAAATTCAATATGAGGCAAGCATTCCTCCCACATTTTCTTATTATTCTTCAAAACAGCCCTAAGCATAGTAGACAACGTTCTATTGACTACTTCAGTTTGTCCATCAGTTTGGGGGTGACAAGTAGTACTAAAAAGCAGTTTAGTCCCTAACTTAGCCCATAAACATCTCCAAAAGTGGCTAAGAAATTTAGTATCACGATCTGAAACAATAGTATTTGGCACACCATGCAAGCGAATAATTTCACGAAAGAACAAATCAGCAACATTAACAGCATCATCGCTTTTATGACATGGTATAAAGTGTGCCATTTTCGAGAATCTATCCACGACAACAAATATGCTATCCCTCCCCTTCTTGGTTCGAGGTAAACCTAAAACAAAGTCCATAGATATATCCTCCCAAGGAACACTAGGTACAGGCAAAGGCATATATAAACCATGAGGATTGAGTCGTGACTTAGCTTTTTGACATGTAGTGCATCGAGCAATAAGACGCTCAACATCCCGTCTCATCTTTGGCCAAAAGAAATGTGTAGCAAGTACGTCCTCCGTCTTCTTCACGCCAAAGTGTCCCATTAATCCTCCTCCATGCGCCTCCTGCAACAACAAAAGACGAACGGAGCTAGCTGGAATGCATAGCTTGTTAGCATGAAACACAAATCCATCGTTAACGACAAACTTGTTCCATATTCTTCCTTCTTTACAATTCTGCATTACATCTTTAAAATCAGCATCATGCACATATTGATCTTTGATGGTCTCCAAACCAAATATTTTGAAGTCAAGTTGTGAAAGCATAGTATAGCGACGAGACAATGCATCAGCAATAACATTTTCTTTTCCCTTCTTGTGTTTAATGACATAAGGGAAAGTCTCAATGAATTCAACCCATTTAGCATGTCTACGATTCAGTTTAGCTTGACTTTTAATATGTTTCAAAGATTCATGATCAGAATGTATAACAAATTCTTTGGGCCATAAATAATGTTGCCATGTTTCTAAAGTCCGAACAAGAGCATATAATTCTTTATCATAAGTAGAATAATTCAGACTAGGCCCACTCAATTTTTCAGAAAAGTATGCAACGGGTTTGCCATCTTGTAAATAACACACCTCCTAATCCAATTCCACTAGCATCACATTCAAGCTCAAAAGTCTTATTAAAATCAGGATGTTGGAGTAAAGGAGCATGTGTCAACTTATCTTTCAATACGGAGAAGGCTTCTTCCTGTGCGGTACCCCAAAGAAAAGGCACATCTTTCTTTGTGATAGAGGCGGGGGTGTCCCGATCTTTCGATGAGATGATAACTATTGATTTGGTGGAGACGACTTTGACGATCCGACTACAAACGTGCACGACGTTGCGCCTTAGCAATCGCTAAACCAACTCCGAGAGGTTATTGACCACGCCGGAGCACAATCAACCTGACCACGAAGGTCTATTCCTGCAAGCAATCGAAGAACAAGCAAGAATATGATAAAAGCAATCTGAATATTGCGAGTATATATGAAGTATTGATAAAGGTGGGGATCCGTAAGCGGTCTTGGTCTGGTCGTTGGACACAAACGAAGTACACGAAGTTGCAATGGCTAACTTTTAACTAAACAAATCCCAAGGAAAAGTTACTAGATGGATCTACTTATATAGGAGCAAGGGGTGGAGGCCAAGGAGGTGGGAGGACGTCCCAAGGCAGCCTAAAACTAAATCTAGGTCGTACAAGGCCAATGGGCCCAAGTGGAGGTGATGTAACACCTTTGGACTTGTACTTTGACTCGGATTCTGCTGCAGCATCAGATTGTTTCGTCCACAACTCAACGCTCCGGACGAATTTGAAGGTGATTCCAATTGGGTTGGAAAGTGCACGAAATCTAGTTTCCAACAAAAAAAGAATCACCCAATTCGGAGTCTGTATGAAAAACTTGTGTGCGTTTTGAGTCAGGTGTGTCTGTGCAGTCCGAATCTGAATCCAGAACGTGAGAGACTTGGACTCTATCTTCTCTTGGGCCAAAAGTGACGTGAGAGAACTTTTTGGACAGCAAATAAACATCTCTTTCTTCCTTATCTTCATATGTGGATTGTACAAATGTCCCATACACCTGCAATTAGACAAAACACAAAAGTGTGTGAAGTATTTTTGTTCTGGATAACATAAATAGATTATTGAATAGTTTGCACTAGAAATCACCTGACAAATATGCATATATGCAATATTTTTGGTCATATACAAGGTAGTCATGTCCTCATCATCCTCCCCTTCTTGAAAATAAAGCCGTCCTCGGCGTTGCTTAATCTGAAATGTGGCTAACAAAAGAAACAAGGTGTACATGTTGTATATGTATATGTCATCCATTTTTACTTCCCTTGATTTTTGCATATATGACACTTGAATAGATGAGTAACTTTCATAGTTCATAAAATCTAAAGTCAAAAAAATTAGCACAAGAAGTAGAAGGCATGAAAATATTGCAACTCAGTTTGCACATATAAGTGAAGCTCTTATTCATTTCAAAAGATTGACAATGTTCATCATTAAACCATCCCAACATTGGTGAATAAACCTTACTTGCATCAAATTTACATGCTACAACATGCTTAAATAAGCAAACATGCAATAAGTCATTCAACACAGAATCATCACCAAGATTAGAGGTCATATCAAAATGATTAAACATTGGTTCTTTTGCATCAATAGTTAATTCAATGGGTGCACTCAAAATTGTTGGTATTTCAGTTGTTTGATCACATGGCAAAGTCAAATTATCAACGTAGTCCTCTAAAATAGGTGGTGTGATCAAAGTAGTGGGTAGCTCATCAGATGGTGCATTCGAATTGACAAGGCATTCATCATTCTCATGTAGAGATGGAAGATCAGTACCTTTGTCATTACCTCTTATGATCAACTCAGATGATGTAGCCACTCTCGGGGGCGATGTGTCACATGGTGGAGGTGATGTAGTCCTGACAACAACGGATGTGGTTGTCATAGTATGCCTAGTAGTTGAAGGAACAATCATATCAACTCTTGGAATGGGCACCGTGCGCTTGTTCTCCTCGTGGCCAACACGTCGTTTTATTTCCTGTTCAGCTTTGCAAGCAAGATGAAACAAATGGTCCATAGGATAACACTCTTCATGAATTAGTATCTCTTGAATATCACGGTTTAATCCTCCCCAAAATCTATCCATAAAATCATCTTCACTTTCTTCTAAAGAGGAATGCAACAAGGTAGTTTGTAAATCATCATAATATTTTGTTACAGTTTCACTACCTTGTTTTAAGTGTTGCAACTTCTTAATCATGTCACGAGTATAATAAGCAGGGACGAAAGTATGTCGCATGGTGATGAGGACATCAATACAATTGTTACACCCACAACCCCTGCTGCTATACATACTGGACCAATTACTAGAGCTCGTGCACGCCAACTAAATTACCAGGTACTTTCGTTTCTTGGTAATGATTCTAATGTTCATGAGAATATGATGCTGCCTAAATTGGATACATTTGTTTTGCTTACAAATGAAGGGCCTAGCTTGGAGAAGGATGAACATTGGAGCAAGAACAAGCATGGAGATGATGGCATGCGCAAGGGAAATAAGAACGGAGTTACAAGTGATGATTTCAGGACTTTGAAGCCACCATAATGGGTGCATGAAGCCTTGGACGAAATATACAAGATGCCACTTCATAAATTTCGTCCCGAGGCTATTTTAGGTGCTGCGTCACCTTATTATTGGGCCAGGCCCATGTAATTTCGAAATACATAAGTATAGGCTATTTTTAGAGTCCGTATGTGTGGGGAAACAAGAGATAGGTTTGATTTCGGACCCCTCCACCAAGGGCCACGAAATTCCCCCCTCTTCCTCCATATATACAGCCCTTAGGGCATCGTTTAGACTTTGGGTTTTGTTTAGATTAAAAGTTCGCCATAGCTGCAACTTCGCGTACTTCGTTTGTGTTCAACGACCAGACAAAGGCGTCACAGAACCCCACCTTGATCAATAAAGCTTTCATCTTATATTCGCAATATCCAGATTGCAATCTTAGTTTCTTGCTTGTTCTTCGTTTGCTCGCAGGAAACAGACCCTCGTGGTCAGGTTGATCGTGCTCCGGCGTGGTCAATAACCTCTCGGAGTTGGTTTAGCGATTGCTAAGGCGCGACGTCCTCGCACGTTCGTAGTCGGATCGTCAAAGTCGACTTCCACCAAAGCGAAATCCACCATCTCATCGAAAGACGGGACACCTCCGCCTCTATCACTTGTGTGACCGTTTTGGGCTGCAGCCAACTCTCAATAGCTTCAATCTTGGCTTTATCAACTTCAATTCCCTGTGGAGTAACAACATAGCCAAGAAAAGATACTCGGTCGGTGCAAAAGGTGCACTTCCCAAGGTTACCAAACAAACGTGCATCACGTAGAGCAATAAAAACAGCACGTAAATGTTCCAAATGTTCCTCCAAAGATCTGCTATAAATCAATATGTCATCAAAGTAAACTACCACAAATCGTCCAATGAAAGCACGTAAAACTTCGTTCATTAATCTCATGAAAGTACTAGGTGCATTAGTTAATCCAAAAGGCATGACTAACCACTCATATAATCCAAACTTAGTTTTAAATGTTGTTTTCCATTCATCTCCCAATTTCATACGAATTTGATGGTAGCCACTACGCAAATCAACTTTGGAGAATATTGTAGAGCCACTCAATTCATCAAGCATATCATCTAGCCTAGGAATAGGATGACGATAACGAATAGTAATATTATTAATGCCTCTACAATCAACACACATACGTGATGTACCATCCTTTTTCGGCACTAGAATAATAGGAACAGCACAAGGACTAATGATGAGGACATCAATACAATTGTTACACCCACAGCCCCTGCTGCTATACATACTGGACCAATTACTAGAGCTCGTGCACGCCAACTAAATTACCAGGTACTTTCGTTTCTTGGTAATGATTCTAATGTTCATGAGAATATGATGCTGCCTAAATTGGATACATTTGTTTTGCTTACAAATGAAGGGCCTAGCTTGGAGAAGGATGAACATTGGAGCAAGAACAAGCATGGAGATGATGGCATGCGCAAGGGGAACAAGAACGGAGTTACAAGTGATGATTTCAGGACTTTGAAGCCACCATAATGGGTGCATGAAGCCTTGGACGAAATATACAAGATGCCACTTCATAAATTTCGTCCCGAGGCTATTTTAGGTGCTGCGTCACCTTATTATTGGGCCAGGCCCATGTAATTTCGAAATACATAAGTATAGGCTATTTTTAGAGTCCGTATGTGTGGGGAAACAAGAGATAGGGTTGATTTCGGACCCCTCCACCAAGGGCCACGAAATTCCCCCCTCTTCCTCCATATATACATCCCTTAGGGCATCGTTTAGACTTTGGGGTTTTGTTTAGATTAAAAGTTTGCCATAGCTGCAACTTCGCGTACTTCGTTTGTGTTCAACGACCAGACAAAGGCGTCACAGAACCCCACCTTGATCAATAAAGCTTTCATCTTATATTCGCAATATCCAGATTGCAATCTCAGTTTCTTGCTTGTTCTTCGTTTGCTCGCAGGAAACAGACCCTCGTGGTCAGGTTGATCGTGCTCCGGCGTGGTCAATAACCTCTCGGAGTTGGTTTAGCGATTGCTAAGGCGCGACGTCCTCGCACGTTCGTAGTCGGATCGTCAAAGTCGACTTCCACCAAAGCGATATCCATCATCTCATCGAAAGACGGGACACCTTTGCCTCTATCAAGTGGTATCAGATTTCCAGGTTGCTCGGTGAGATTTTACAGTTTTTCGTAGTTTAGATCGAGTCTGTTCTTCATACCTATAGTCCACGAAAAAGCCACAAAAAAAAATTTAGGGTTAGTTCATCATATCCGAACCAATCTGAGCCTTGCATAATCTTTTTAGGGTTTTGCTTTGTTGAATTTGCGGTTGCATCGTCGTGTCTAGTTGCTGGTCTTAGAGTCTAGTCTTTTAGAGTTTCAAGGAGATTATGCGCCAAGTACAAGAGCTTCTCGACAAAGGTTATATACGCGAATCCCTTAGTCCTTGTGCTGTTCCTATTATTCTAGTGCCGAAAAAGGATGGTACATCACGTATGTGTGTTGATTGTAGAGGCATTAATAATATTACTATTCGTTATCGTCATCCTATTCCTAGGCTAGATGATATGCTTGATGAATTGAGTGGTTCTACAATATTCTCCAAAGTTGATTTGCGTAGTGGCTACCATCAAATTCGTATGAAATTGGGAGATGAATGGAAAACAGCATTTAAAACTAAGTTTGGATTATATGAGTGGTTAGTCATGCCTTTTGGGTTAACTAATGCACCTAGTACTTTCATGAGATTAATGAACGAAGTTTTACGTGCTTTCATTGGACGATTTGTGGTAGTTTACTTTGATGACATATTAATTTATAGCAGATCTTTGGAAGAACATTTGGAACATTTACGTGCTGTTTTTATTGCTCTACGTGATGCACGTTTGTTTGGTAACCTTGGGAAGTGCACCTTTTGCACCGACCGAGTATCTTTTCTTGGCTATGTTGTTACTCCACAGGGAATTGAAGTTGATAAAGCCAAGATTGAAGCTATTGAGAGTTGGCCGCAACCCAAAACGGTCACACAAGTGAGGAGTTTTCTTGGCCTCGCTGGATTCTATAGGCGTTTTGTGAGAGATTTCAGCACCATTGCTGCACCTCTTAATGAGCTTACAAAGAAAGATGTGCCTTTTCTTTGGGGTACCGCACAGGAAGAAGCCTTCACGGTATTGAAAGATAAGTTGACACATGCTCCTTTACTCCAACTTCCTGATTTTAATAAGACTTTTGAGCTTGAATGTGATGCTAGTGGAATTGGATTAGGAGGTTGATAGAGGCGGGGTGTCCCGATCTTTCGATGAGATGATAACTATCGATTTGGTGGAGACGAATTTGACGATCCGACTACAAACGTGCACGACGTTGCGCCTTAGCAATCGCTAAACCAACTCCGAGAGGTTATTGACCACGCCGGAGCACAATCAACCTGACCACGAAGGTCTATTCCTGCAAGCAATCGAAGAACAAGCAAGAATATGATAAAAGCAATCTGAATATTGCGAGTATATATGAAGTATTGATAAAGGTGGGGATCCGTAAACGGTCTTGGTCTGGTCGTTGGACACAAACGAAGTACACGAAGTTGCAATGGCTAACTTTTAACTAAACAAATCCCAAGGAAAAGCTACTAGATGGATCTACTTATATAGGAGCAAGGGGTGGCGGCCAAGGAGGTGGGAGGACGTCCCAAGGCAGCCTAAAACTAAATCTAGGTCGTACAAGGCCAATGGGCCCAAGTGGAGGTGATGTAACACCTTTGGACTTGTAGTTTGACTCGGATTCTGCTGCAGCATCAGATTGTTTCGTCCACAACTCAACGCTCCGGACGAATTTGAAGGTGATCCCAATTGGGTTGGAAAGTGCACGAAATCTAGTTTCCAACAAAAAAAGAATCACCCAATTCGGAGTCCGTATGAAAAACTTGTGTGCGTTTTGAGTCAGGTGTGTCTGTGCAGTCCGAATCTGAATCCAGAACGTGAGAGACTTGGACTCTATCTTCTCTTGGGCCAAAAGTGACGTGAGAGAACTTTTTGGACAGCAAATAAACATCTCTTTCTTCCTTATCTTCATATGTGGATTGTACAAATGTCCCATACACCTGCAATTAGACAAAACACAAAAGTGTGTGAAGTATTTTTGTTCTGGATAACATAAATAGATTATTGAATAGTTTGCACTAGAAATCACCTGACAAATATGCATATATGCAATATTTTTGGTCATATCCAAGGTAGTCATGTCCTCATCACTTTGTAAGCTCATTGAGAGGTGCAGCAATGGTGCTGAAATCTCTCACAAAACGCCTATAGAATCCAGCGAGGCCAAGAAAACTCCTCATGTGTGTGACCGTTTTGGGCTGCGGCCAACTCTCAATAGCTTCAATCTTGGCTTTATCAACTTTAATTCCCTGTGGAGTAACAACATAGCCAAGAAAAGATACTCAGTCGGTGCAAAAGGTGCACTTCCCAAGGTTACCAAACAAACGTGCATCACGTAGAGCAATAAAAACAACATGTAAATGTTCCAAATGTTTTTCCAAAGATCTGCTATAAATCAATATGTCATCAAAGTAAACTACCACAAATCGTCCAATGAAAGCACGTAAAACTTCGTTCATTAATCTCATGAAAGTACTAGGTGCATTAGTTAACCCAAAAGGCATGACTAACCACTCATATAATCCAAACTTAGTTTTAAATGCTGTTTTTCATTCATCTCCCAATTTCATACGAATTTGATGGTATCCACTACGCAAATCAACTTTGGAGAATATTGTAGAGCCACTCAATTCATCAAGCATATCATCTAGCCTAGGAATAGGATGACGATAACGAATAGTAATATTATTAATGCCTCTACAATCAACACACATACGTGATGTACCATCCTTTTTCGGCACTAGAATAATAGGAACAGCACAAGGACTAAGGGATTCGCGTATATAACCTTTGTCGAGAAGCTCTTGTACTTGACGCATAATCTCCTTCGTCTCCTCTGGATTGGTACGGTATGGTGCACGGTTTGGCAGTGAAGCACCGGGAATTAAGTCAATCTGATGCTCAATCCCTCGAATAGGCGGTAATCCCGGTGGCACGTCTTGTGGAAAAGCGTCAGCGAACTCCTGCAAAATGTTAGTGACAGCAGGAGGCAAAGAGGAAGGCACGTCCTCGAATGAAAATAATGCCTCTTTGCACACAAAAGCATAGCAAACAGATTTGCTGAAATCTAGCTCATCAATATCAGATTTGGTGGCAAATAAACATGCACTTTTCAATTTAATTTCAGAAGCAACACGAGATGGTTTATTATTAGGCTTCATTTGTTGCTCAAATTCTTTTGCCACAATCTGATTTTCACTCTTATTCTTCTCCTGTTTTGCTTTATTAGCTCTATTAATATCATCTTTCAAAATGGAATCAGGAGTCATAGGAAGCAAAGTAATATTTTTATCCTTATGAACAAGAGTATAGTGATTGTTTCTACCATGGTGTACAGAATTTTTATCAAATTGCCATGGTCTACCAAGTAATAAGGAACATGCTTGCATAGGTACCACATCACAATCAACATAATCAGCATATGTAGAGATACTAAAATGCACACGAACAGTACGTGTTACCTTAACCTTGCCGCTGTTGTTGAACCATTGGATGTAGTAAGGATGTGGATGTGGTCTTGTGGTGAGAGAAAGCTTCTCCACCATCTCCATGCTAGCCAAGTTGTTGCAGCTCCCTCCGTCTATTATGACGCGCACAGAACGTTCCTTCACAACTCCCTTGGTATGGAACAAATTGTGCCTCTGATATTGCTCAGCTTGTGTGACCTGCACACTCAAAACACGTTGAGCAACTAAACATTCATACCTGTCAGCGTCTTCAGGAGCCATGTATTGCGTCTCATGATCAGAATCATCTCCACCATGTTCTTCACGTGTAATAAGAGCCAATGTCTCCTCATCATAGTCACTAGCGGACTCATATCCACCATCCGCGGTAGCAATCATCACACGCGGAGATTTGCATTCCCTCGCATAATGACCTCCTCCCTTACAACGACGACAAATAATATCACTTGTGTGCCCTGTTGATGCCATGGAAGAAGAAGAACGCTGTGCAGGCCCCGCAGGTGCGCTCTTGGCAGATAATGGTGGTTGTGCCTGTTTTCTTGTATCACGGCTGGAGGTGGCACCGGATGGAGGTGCTGGTGCAGTGGAAGTAGAAGATGCACGTGGTGTCCATGATGAAGGTCGGCCTGCAGAAAAGTTAGCTCGCCCCAATGCTTGTCGATCCTGCACTTCACGTTCAGCTTTACAAGCAAGATGGAATAAACGAGTGATATTAGTATACTCCTTATAGTCTAGAATGGTCTGAATCTCTCTATTTAATCCACCCAGAAAACGTGCAAGCATAGCTTCATTCTCCTCAACAATACCACATCTAATCATGCCAGTTTGTAATTCCTGATAATATTCTTCTACAGAATTTTTCCCTTGTCTTAAACGCTGCAATTTTTGAAGCAATTCACGTTGATAATATGGTGGAACCCAACGCGTACGCATAGCAGTTTTCAAAGCAGCCCAAGTAGTTGGAATAGGATATAATCTACAATGTTCAGACCACCATACACATGCAAAACTAGTGAAAGCACAAACAGCAGCAGCAACTCGTCTCTCCTCAGGATATTGTAAACATGTAAATCGTTGTTCAGTTTCTAACTCCCAAGTAAGATATATATCAGGAACATATCTTGATGAGGACATCAATACAATTGTTACACCCATAGCCCCTGCTGCTATACATACTGGACCAATTACTAGAGCTCGTGCACGCCAACTAAATTACCAGGTACTTTCGTTTCTTGGTAATGATTCTAATGTTCATGAGAATATGATGCTGCCTAAATTGGATACATTTGTTTTGCTTACAAATGAAGGGCCTAGCTTGGAGAAGGATGAACATTGGAGCAAGAACAAGCATGGAGATGATGGCATGCGCAAGGGGAACAAGAACGGAGTTACAAGTGATGATTTCAGGACTTTGAAGCCACCATAATGGGTGCATGAAGCCTTGGACGAAATATACAAGATGCCACTTCATAAATTTCGTCCCGAGGCTATTTTAGGTGCTGCGTCACCTTATTATTGGGCCAGGCCCATGTAATTTCGAAATACATAAGTATAGGCTATTTTTAGAGTCTGTATGTGTGGGGAAACAAGAGATAGGGTTGATTTCGGATCCCTCCACCAAGGGCCACGAAATTCCCCCCCCTCTTCCTCCATATATACAGCCCTTAGGGCATCGTTTAGACTTTGGGTTTTGTTTAGATTAAAAGTTCGCCATAGCTGCAACTTCGCGTACTTCGTTTGTGTTCAACGACCAGACAAAGGCGTCACAGAACCCCACCTTGATCAATAAAGCTTTCATCTTATATTCGCAATATCCAGATTGCAATCTTAGTTTCTTGCTTGTTCTTCGTTTGCTCGCAGGAAACAGACCCTCGTGGTCAGGTTGATCGTGCTCCGGCGTGGTCAATAACCTCTCGGAGTTGGTTTAGCGATTGCTAAGGCGCGACGTCCTCGCACGTTCGTAGTCGGATCGTCAAAGTCGACTTCCACCAAAGCGATATCCATCATCTCATCGAAAGATCGGGACCCTCGCCTCTATCAGTAGTTTGTAAATCATCATAATATTTTGTTACAGTTTCACTACCTTGTTTTAAGTGTTGCAACTTCTTAATCATGTCACGAGTATAATAAGCAGGGACGAAAGTATGTCGCATGGCAAGTTTCAAATCATCCCAAGTAGTAGGTATATAATCAGGGTGTAACCGACAATATTCACTCCACCAAACCAAAGCATAACCAGTGAAAGAACCAACCGCAACCTTAACCTTTTTATGTTCATTGAAATTATGGGAAGCAAATATATTTTTTATGTCGAACTCCCATTCAATATATAAAGCAGGTTTAAAACGGCCATTAAATGGTGGTATAGATACATTAACCTGATCATGTGCATTTGGATGTTT
The DNA here is from genome assembly GCF_018294505.1 of Triticum aestivum. NCBI lineage: Eukaryota > Viridiplantae > Streptophyta > Magnoliopsida > Poales > Poaceae > Triticum > Triticum aestivum. The sequence goes on along the minus strand of NW_025228203.1, from coordinate 60,529 downwards.
GTGCACCTCTCGTGACGGTTGTGGTATTTGCAAAGGTGGTGGCACGTCTCCCGCGATCGACAAAGCCCATGAATTGACTCTGGATCCTGTCATGATTAGTAGAACAAGAAACAAAACCCAAAAATAATGTTCCTATAACTACTAGGATATGGTGGTAAAACGCTCACAGTAAAGCAAATATCAATGTCTTACAAGTTCTTACCATGCAGCAGGCGGTGATCGGCAACCAGCGGTGTCAAGTAACTCCGAATATTGAGTAAAGCGATTGCCAGGGGAGCGTACGTATACACTGTGTAGAAATATGTGGAGCTGGGTCGGCTATATATGGTAGCAAAAGATTAGCAATAATCAATTCAAAGATGCAATGTTGAATAAACGCTCAACGACGGTACTGTGCTGGTCCTAGGCTAGACCGTACTAGAGACGCGAGCCTAGAACACTAATGAGGTCACGGCGTAGCACAACTAGCATCAATGAAGGATACTAAGTAGCTCTTGACAGCAAGATATAAGTGAATATCACAACGGCAGTGAAGATAATGATGAAAAACAACTGCCAAGCAGGATATACAACAACTCTCTCTCCAACTTTCCTCTTGAAAAGTTTAAGACAATTTTCTGATAAATTCTTTCAAAGAATGCTATTAACTCAAGCTTTCCAATGCAAAAAGAATCACTCAATTCCGAGTTGATATGAGGAGTCAAAGAATTCTAAAACTGGCCTGAAAAATTGGAACAAGCTGTGTTCATGAACTTCGGAGGGCAAAAAGACCTATTTAGAAGCCGATTTTGAGGTGTCAAATATTGAACTAGCTTCTGCAACTATTTAGATGCGGCTCGTCGCTAGCTTCAATTTAAGTATTCACGGAGCCAAAACAGACTTCGTATGAGGAAGATACACCTGTTTTACTGAACAGTGCGCAAAACAGATTCCAATCCGAATTCAGGTACGAGATTGATTCTAGATAGATCCAATTTTTTTTCTTCTCTCTTTTTTTTCTCACGCTTTTTTTTCTTTTTCTTCTCTCTCTTTTTCTTTTTTTTTCCTTCTTTCTCTTTTTTTTCTCTATCTTTTTTTTCAAGACAAACTAGATAAGATGCAGATTGGATCAGGCAAAGATGTGAATGACCTCAACTATGATTATGACAATGAACAGTGCGTAGCACGTGGTGGAAATTAATAGATGGGATGGTGGACAGCGGAAGGGATAATGATGCAGCGGCGGCGTGACTAATGTGAACAGAACTCGAAACTCTAAAGGAACTAGACGCTAAGACCAGCAACTCGACATGACGATGCAACCGATAATTCAACTATGCAAGCAATGAAAGGAAAATTGCAAAGGCTCGGACTGGCTTGGACCAAGGATGAATAGATCTAACTCTTTTTTGTGGCTTTTTCTTGGACAATAGGTAAGAAAATAAATCTAATCTAGGAAAACTGGAAATTCTCACCGAGCAACCTGAAAACTGATACCACTTGATAGAGGCGGGGGTGTCCCGATCTTTCGATGAGATGATAACTATTGATTTGGTGGAGACGACTTTGACGATCCGACTACAAACGTGCACGACGTTGCGCCTTAGCAATCGCTAAACCAACTCCGAGAGGTTATTGACCACGCCGGAGCACAATCAACCTGACCACGAAGGTCTATTCCTGCAAGCAATCGAAGAACAAGCAAGAATATGATAAAAGCAATCTGAATATTGCGAGTATATATGAAGTATTGATAAAGGTGGGGATCCGTAAGCGGTCTTGGTCTGGTCGTTGGACACAAACGAAGTACACGAAGTTGCAATGGCTAACTTTTAACTAAACAAATCCCAAGGAAAAGTTACTAGATGGATCTACTTATATAGGAGCAAGGGGTGGAGGCCAAGGAGGTGGGAGGACGTCCCAAGGCAGCCTAAAACTAAATCTAGGTCGTACAAGGCCAATGGGCCCAAGTGGAGGTGATGTAACACCTTTGGACTTGTAGTTTGACTCGGATTCTGCTGCAGCATCAGATTGTTTCGTCCACAACTCAACGCTCCGGACGAATTTGAAGGTGATTCCAATTGGGTTGGAAAGTGCACGAAATCTAGTTTCCAACAAAAAAAGAAGCACCCAATTCGGAGTCCGTATGAAAAACTTGTGTGCGTTTTGAGTCAGGTGTGTCTGTGCAGTCCGAATCTGAATCCAGAACGTGAGAGACTTGGACTCTATCTTCTCTTGGGCCAAAAGTGACGTGAGAGAACTTTTTGGACAGCAAATAAAGATCTCTTTCTTCCTTATCTTCATATGTGGATTGTACAAATGTCCCATACACCTGCAATTAGACAAAACACAAAAGTGTGTGAAGTATTTTTGTTCTGGATAACATAAATAGATTATTGAATAGTTTGCACTAGAAATCACCTGACAAATATGCATATATGCAATATTTTTGGTCATATCCAAGGTAGTCATGTCCTCATCACCTCCACCAAGGGCCACGAAATTCCCCCCTCTTCCTCCATATATACAGCCCTTAGGGCATCGTTTAGACTTTGGGTTTTGTTTAGATTAAAAGTTCGCCATAGCTGCAACTTCGCGTACTTCGTTTGTGTTCAACGACCAGACAAAGGCGTCACAGAACCCCACCTTGATCAATAAAGCTTTCATCTTATATTCGCAATATCCAGATTGCAATCTCAGTTTCTTGCTTGTTCTTCGTTTGCTCGCAGGAAACAGACCCTCGTGGTCAGGTTGATCGTGCTCCGGCGTGGTCAATAACCTCTCGGAGTTGGTTTAGCGATTGCTAAGGCGCGACGTCCTCGCACGTTCGTAGTCGGATCGTCAAAGTCGACTTCCACCAAAGCGATATCCATCATCTCATCGAAAGACGGGACACCTTTGCCTCTATAAAATAGTAATATTATTAATGCCTCTACAATCAACACACATACATGATGTACCATCCTTTTTCGGCACTAGAATAATAGGAACAACACAAGGACTAAGGGATTCGCGTATATAACCTTTGTCGAGAAGCTCTTGTACTTGACGCATAATCTCCTTCGTCTCCTCTAGATTGGTACGGTATGGTGCACGGTTTGGCAGTGAAGCACCGGGAATTAAGTCAATCTGATGCTCAATCCCTCGAATAGGCGGTAATCCCGGTGGCATGTCTTGTGGAAAGACGTCAGCGAACTCCTGCAAAATGTTAGTGACAGCAGGAGGCAAAGAGGAAGGCATGTCCTCGAATGAAAATAATGCCTCTTTGCACACAAAAGCATAGCAAACAGATTTGCTGAAATCTAGCTCATCAATATCAGATTTGGTGGCAAATAAACATGCACTTTTCAATTTAATTTCAGAAGCAACACTAGATGGTTTATTATTATGCTTCATTTGTTGCTCAAATTCTTTTGCCACAATCTGATTTTCACTCTTGTTGTTCTCCTGTTTTGCTTTATTAGCTCTATTAATATCATCTTTCAAAATGGAATCAGGAGTCATAGGAAGCAAAGTAATATTTTTATCCTTATGAACAAGAGTATAGTGATTGTTTCTACCATGGTGTACAGAATTTTTATCAAATTGCCATGGTCTACCAAGTAATAAGGAACATGCTTACATAGGTACCACATCACAATCAACATAATCAGCATATGTAGAGATACTAAAATGCACACGAACAGTACGTGTTACCTTAACCTTGCCGCTGTTGTTGAACCATTGGATGTAGTAAGGATGTGGATGTGGTCTTGTGGTGAGAGAAAGCTTCTCCACCATCTCCATGCTAGCCAAGTTGTTGCAGCTCCCTCCGTCTATTATGACGCGCACAGAACGTTCCTTCACAACTCCCTTGGTATGAAACAAATTGTGCCTCTGATTTTGCTCAGCTTGTGTGACCTGCACACTCAAAACACGTTGAGCAACTAAACATTCATACCTGTCAGCGTCTTCAGGAGCCATGTATTGCGTCTCATGATCAGAATCATCTCCACCATGTTCTTCACGTGTAATAAGAGCCAATGTCTCCTCATCATAGTCACTAGCGGACTCATATCCACCATCCGCGGTAGCAATCATCACACGCGGAGATTTGCATTCCCTCGCATAATGACCTCCTCCCTTACAACGACGACAAATAATATCACTTGTGTGCCCTGTTGATGCCATGGAAGAAGAAGAACGCTGTGCAGGCCCCGCAGGTGCGCTCTTGGCAGATAATGGTGGTTGTGCCTGTTTTCTTGTATCACGGCTGGAGGTGGCACCGGATGGAGGTGCTGGTGCAGTGGAAGTAGAAGATGCACGTGGTGTCCATGATGAAGGTCGGCCTGCAGAAAAGTTAGCTCGCCCCAATGCTTGTCGATCCTGCACTTCACGTTCAGCTTTACAAGCAAGATGGAATAAACGAGTGATATTAGTATACTCCTTATAGTCTAGAATGGTCTGAATCTCTCTATTTAATCCACCCAGAAAACGTGCAAGCATAGCTTCATTCTCCTCAACAATACCACATCTAATCATGCCAGTTTGTAATTCCTGATAATATTCTTCTACAGAATTTTTCCCTTGTCTTAAACGCTGCAATTTTTGAAGCAATTCACGTTGATAATATGGTGGAACCCAACGCGTACGCATAGCAGTTTTCAAAGCAGCCCAAGTAGTTGGAATAGGATATAATCTACAATGTTCAGACCACCATACACATGCAAAACTAGTGAAAGCACAAACAGCAGCAGCAACTCGTCTCTCCTTAGGATATTGTAAACATGTAAATCGTTGTTCAGTTTCTAACTCCCAAGTAAGATATATATCAGGAACATATCTACCCTCAAATGGTGGAATATTCAATTTCAGTTTAGGAATATGGACATCATCTCGTACCTGAGGTGTTGGTGCAGGCCTACCATTACGAATATATACTTGAGGTCGACCTGCTGGTGGTGGTACAGGTGGCTGCACGTAGTGTTGATTTTGATCAACCTCATCCTCATAATCTCCCACATAATCATCCTCCTCCGCATCAGCAGCAGGAGCCACAGAAGTATCAACAGCAGCACCAACAGTTTGGCCAAACGCAAGAGGAACACGGCTTGCTCGGCGGAGGTCTGCTTCGCGACGTGGAGGTAGTCGTTGTTGTTGTTGTTGGAGAGGTGCGTTAGGTGCAGCGGGTGGTGGTGGTGGAAGACGCGCGAGCAATTCATTAAACTTGTTATCGAGCTTTGTTTCGAACGTCTTCTCAAGGCCAGTGATCTTCTCCATGGCCTCTTCAAAATTGTTCAGCACATCTTGCACCTGTTCAGTCATCATTTGCTGAAACTTATCATGAAGCTCCTTGTTCGATAAATTCTCCCAGTCAATCTCGTCGGCTTGTGATCCTGGCATGGTTAGCAGCAATAGAAACACACAAGAATATGATCCTACAGACTACAAACAAGTGGTGGTGGTGGGTGTCACAAATCCATCAAGCAAATCTCAAATTCTTACCAGTTCTTACCCAGCAGCAGGCGGTGATCGGCAACCGTTGTAGTCAAAAACTCTCAAAGCTTGGATAGAGCGATTACCAGGGAGAGTCAAACGCACGACGTAGATGTATGTGGAGCTGGGAAGGCTTATAATATGGTAGCAAAAAGGGTCAGCAATAATCAATTCAGAGATGCAAAGTTAAATAAACGCTCAACGACGGTACTGTGTTGGTCCTAGGCTAGACTGTGCTAGAGACGCGAGCCTAGAACACGAACAAAATCACGGCGCGGCACGTAAACAAGGGAAAAGCACACTCTGAATTTTTTTTTCGCTTTTTTTTTGCGCTCTTTTGTTTTTTGCGCTGCTTTTTTTTTTGCGAAAAATCACTGCTTTTTTTTCTCCCTTTTTCCAAGACAAACTAGATAAGATGCAGATTCGATCAGGCGAAGATGTGAGTGACCTCAACTATGATTATGACAATAAACAGTGCGTAGCACTTGGTGGAAATTGGTGGATGGGATGGTGGACAGCGGATGGGATAATGATGCAGCGGCTGCGTGACTAATGTGAACAGAACTCGAAACTCTAAAGGAACTAGACACTAAGACCAGCAACTCGACACGGCGATGCAACCGATAATTCAATAATGCAAACAATGAAAAGAAAATTGCAAAGGCTCAGTCTGGCTAGGACAAAGGATGAATAGATCTAACTTTTGTTTTGTGGCTTTTTCTTGGACAATAGGTAAGAAAATAAATCTAATCTAGGAAAAACTGGAAATTCTCACCGAGCAACCTGAAAACTGATACCACTTGATAGAGGCGAGGGTCCCGATCTTTCGATGAGATGATAACTATCGATTTGGTGGAGACGACTTTGACGATCCGACTACAAACATGCACGACGTTGCGCCTTAGCAATCGCTAAACCAATCTCCTGAGGTTACTGACGATGC
>NW_025228203.1:0-53354 GCF_018294505.1 Triticum aestivum | reverse complement strand
ATTGCTTGCAGGAATAGACCTTCGTGGTCAGGCTGACCGTGCTTCCGGCAGCGTCAGTAACCTCAGGAGATTGGTTTAGCGATTGCTAAGGTGCAACGTCGTGCATGTTTGTAGTCGGATCGTCAAAGTCGTCTCCACCAAATCGATAGTTATCATCTCATCGAAAGATCGGGACCCTCGCCTCTATCATATCCTCCCAAGGAACACTAGGTACAGGCAAAGGCATATATAAACCATGAGGATTGAGTCGTGACTTAGCTTTTTGACATGTAATGCATCGAGCAATAAAACGCTCAACATCCCGTCTCATCTTTGGCCAAAAGAAATGTGTAGCAAGTACGTCCTCCGTCTTCTTCACGCCAAAGTGTCCCATTAATCCTCCTCCATGCGCCTCCTGCAACAACAAAAGACGAACGGAGCTAGCTGGAATGCATAGCTTGTTAGCACGAAACACAAATCCATCGTTAACGACGAACTTGTTCCACATTCTTCCTTCTTTACAATTCTGCATTACATCTTTAAAATCAGCAACATGCACATATTGATCTTTGATGGTCTCCAAACCAAATATTTTGAAGTCAAGTTGTGAAAGCATAGTATAGCGGCGAGACAATGCATCAGCAATAACATTTTCTTTTTCCTTCTTGTGTTTAATGACATAAGGGAAAGTCTCAATGAATTCAACCCATTTAGCATGTCTACGATTCAGTTTAGCTTGACTTATAATATGTTTCAAAGATTCATGATCAGAATGTATAACAAATTCTTTGGGCCATAAATAATGTTGCCATGTTTCTAAAGCCCGAATAAGAGCATATAATTCTTTATCATAAGTAGAATAATTCAGACTAGGCCCACTCAATTTTTCAGAAAAGTATGCAACAGGTTTGCCATCTTGTAATAACACACCTCCTAATCCAATTCCACTAGCATCACATTCAAGCTCAAAAGTCTTATTAAAATCAGGAAGTTGGAGTAAAGGAGCATGTGTCAACTTATCTTTCAATACCGTGAAGGCTTCTTCCTGTGCGGTACCCCAAATAAAAGGCACGTCTTTCTTTGTAAGCTCATTGAGAGGTGCGGCAATGGTGCTGAAATCTCTCACAAAACGCCTATAGAATCCAGCGAGGCCAAGAAAACTCCTCACTTGTGTGACCGTTTTGGGCTGCGGCCAACTCTCAATAGCTTCAATCTTGGCTTTATCAACTTCAATTCCCCGTGGAGTAACAACATAGCCAAGAAAAGATACTCGGTCGGTGCAAAAGGTGCACTTCCCAAGGTTACCAAACAAACGTGCATCACGTAGAGCAATAAAAACAACACGTAAATGTTCCAAATGTTCTTCCAAAGATCTGCTATAAATCAATATGTCATCAAAGTAAACTACCACAAATCGTCCAATGAAAGCACGTAAAACTTCGTTCATTAATCTCATGAAAGTACTAGGTGCATTAGTTAACCCAAAAGGCATGACTAACCACTCATATAATCCAAACTTAGTTTTAAATGTTGTTTTCTGATGAGGACATGACTACCTTGGATATGACCAAAAATATTGCATATATGCATATTTGTCTGGTGATTTCTAGTGCAAACTATTCAATAATCTATTTATGTTATCCAGAACAAAAATACTTCACACACTTTTGTGTTTTGTTTAATTGCAGGTGTATGGGACATTTGTACAATCCACATATGAAGATAAGGAAGAAAGAGATGTTTATTTGTTGTCCAAAAAGTTCTCTCACGTCACTTTTGGCCCAAGAGAAGATAGAGTCCAAGTCTCTCACGTTCTGGATTCAGATTCGGACTGCACAGACACACCTGACTCAAAACGCACACAAGTTTTTCATACAGACTCCGAATTGGGTGATTCTTTTTTTGTTGGAAACTAGATTTCGTGCACTTTCCAACCCAATTGGAATCACCTTCAAATTCGTCCGGAGCGTTGAGTTGTGGACGAAACAATCTGATGCTGCAGCAGAATCCGAGTCAAACTACAAGTCCAAAGGTGTTACATCACCTCCACTTGGGCCCATTGGCCTTGTACGACCTAGATTTAGTTTTAGGCTGCCTTGGGACGTCCTCCCACCTCCTTGGCCGCCACCCCTTGATCCTATATAAGTAGATCCATCTAGTAGCTTTTCCTTGGGATTTGTTTAGTTAAAAGTTAGCCATTGCAACTTCGTGTACTTCGTTTGTGTCCAACGACCAGACCAAGACCGCTTCCGGATCCCCACCATTATCAATACTTCATATATATTTGCAATATTCAGATTGCTTTACCATATTCTTGCTTGTTCTTCGATTGCTTGCAGGAATAGACCTTCGTGGTCAGGCTGACCGTGCTTCCAGCATCGTTAGTAACCTCAGGAGATTGGTTTAGCGATTGCTAAGGCGCAATGTCGTGCACGTTTGTAGTCGGATCGTCAAAGTCGTCTCCACCAAATCGATAGTTATCATCTCATCGAAAGATCGGGACACCCTCGCCTCCATCAAGTGATGATGAGGACATGACTACCTTGGATATGACCAAAAATATTGCATATATGCATATTTGTCAGGTGATTTCTAGTGCAAACTATTCAATAATCTATTTATGTTATCCAGAACAAAAATACTTCACACACTTTTGTGTTTTGTTTAATTGCAGGTGTATGGGACATTTGTACAATCCACATATGAAGATAAGGAAGAAAGAGATGTTTATTTGCTGTCCAAAAAGTTCTCTCACGTCACTTTTGGCCCAAGAGAAGATAGAGTCCAAGTCTCTCACGTTCTGGATTCAGATTCGGACTGCACAGACACACCTGACTGAAAACGCACACAAGTTTTTCATACGGACTCCGAATTGGGTGATTCTTTTTTTGTTGGAAACTAGATTTCTGCACTTTCCAACCCAATTGGAATCACCTTCAAATTCGTCCGGAGCGTTGAGTTGTGGACGAAACAATCTGATGCAGCAGCAGAATCCGAGTCAAACTACAAGTCCAAAGGTGTTACATCACCTCCACTTGGGCCCATTGGCCTTGTACGACCTAGATTTAGTTTTAGGCTGCCTTGGGACGTCCTCCCACCTCCTTGGCCGCCACCCCTTGCTCCTATATAAGTAGATCCATCTAGTAGCTTTTCCTTGGGATTTGTTTAGTTAAAAGTTAGCCATTACAACTTCGTGTACTTCGTTTGTGTCCAACGACCAGACCAAGACCGCTTACGGATTCCCACCTTTATCAATACTTCATATATACTCGCAGTATTCAGATTGCTTTTATCATATTCTTGCTTGTTCTTCGATTGCTTGCAGGAATAGACCTTCGTGGTCAGGTTGATTGTGCTCCAGCGTGGTCAATAACCTCTCGGAGTTGGTTTAGCGATTGCTAAGGCGCAACGTCGTGCACGTTTGTAGTCGGATCGTCAAAGTCGTCTCCACCAAATCGATAGTTATCATCTCATCGAAAGATCGGGACACCCCGCCTCTATCAAGTGGTATCAGTTTTTAGGTTGTTCGGTGAGAATTTCCAGTTTTCCTAGATTAGATTTATTTTCTTACCTATTGTCCAAGAAAAAGCCACACACAAAAAAAGTTAGATCTGTTCATCCTTTATCCAAGCCAGTCTGAGCCTTTGCAATTTTCTATTCATTGCTTGCATAGTTGAATTATCGGTTGCATCGTCGTGTCAGTTGCTGGTCTTAGCGTCTAGTTCCTTTAGAGTTTCGAGTTCTGTTCACATTAGTCACGCCGCCGCTGCATCATTATTCCTTCCGCTGTCCACCATCCCATTTATTAATTTCCACCACGTGCTACGCACTGTTCATTGTCATAATCATAGTTGAGGTCATTCACATCTTCGCCTGATCCAATCTGCATCTTATCTAGTTTGTCTTGGAAAGAAAAAAAAAGATAGAAAAAAAAGAGAAAAAAAAGGAAAGAAAAAAAAGGAAAAAAAAAGAGAGAAGAAAAAAAAAATTGGATCTATCTAGAATCAATCTCGTACCTGAATTCGGATTGGAATCTGTTTTGTGCACTGTTCAGTAAAACAGGTGTATCTTCCTCATACGAAGTCCGTTTTGGCTCCGTGAGTACTCAAATTGAAGATAGCGACGAGCCACATCTAAATAGTTGCAGAAGCTAATTCAATATTTGACACCTCAAAATCGGCTTCTAAATAGGTCTTTTTGCCCTCCGAAGTTCGTGAACACAGCTTGTTCCAATTTTTCAGGCCAGTTTTAGAATTCTTTGACTCCTCATATCAACTCGGAATTGAGTGATTCTTTTTGCATTGAAAAGCTTGAGTTAGTAGCATTCTTTGAAAGAATTTATCAGAAAATTGTCTCAAACTTTTCAAGAGGAAAGTTGGAGAGAGAGTTGTTGTATATCCTGCTTGGCAGTTGTTTTTCATCATTATCTTCACTGCCGTTGTGATCTTCACTTATATATTGCTGTCAAGAGCTACTTAGTATCCTTCATTGATGCTAGTTGTGCTACGCCGTGACCTTATTAGTGTTCTAGGCTCGCGTCTCTAGTCCGGTCTAGCCTAGGACCAGCACAGTACCGTCGTTGAGCGTTTATTCAACATTGCATCTTTGAATTGATTATTGCTAATCTTTTGCTACCATATATAGCCAACCCAGCTCTACATATTTCTACACCATGTATACGTACGCTCCCCTGGCAATCTCTTTACTCAATATTCGGAGTTACTTGACACCGCTGGTTGCTGATCACCGCCTGCTGCATGGTAAGAACTTGTAAGACATTGATATTTGCTTTACTGTGAGCGTTTTACCACCACATCCTAGTAGTTATAGGAACATTATTTTTGGGTTTTGTTTCTTGTTCTACTAATCATGACAGGATCCAGAGTCAATTCATGGGCTTTGTCGATCGCGGGAGACGTGCCACCACCTTTGCAAATACCACAACCGTCACGAGAGGTGCACAAACATCCAAATGCACATGATCAGGTTAATGTATCTATACCACCATTTAATGGTCGTTTTAAACCTGCTTTATATATTGAATGGGAGTTCGACATAAAAAATATATTTGCTTCCCATAATTTCGATGAACATAAAAAGGTTAAGGTTGCGGTTGGTTCTTTCACTGGTTATGCTTTGGTTTGGTGGAGTGAATATTGTCGGTTACACCCTGATTATATACCTACTACTTGGGATGATTTGAAACTTGCCATGCGATATACTTTCGTCCCTGCTTATTATACTCGTGACATGATTAAGAAGTTGCAACACTTAAAACAAGGTAGTGAAACTGTAACAAAATATTATGATGATTTACAAACTACCTTGTTGCATTCCTCTTTAGAAGAAAGTGAAGATGATTTTATGGATAGATTTTGGGGAGGATTAAACCGTGATATTCAAGAGATACTAATTCATGAAGAGTGTTATCCTATGGACCATTTGTTTCATCTTGCTTGCAAAGCTGAACAGGAAATAAAACGACGTGTTGGCCACGAGGAGAACAAGCGCACGGTGCACATTCCAAGAGTTGATATGATTGTTCCTTCAACTACTAGGCATACTATGACAACCACATCCGTTGTTGTCAGGACTACATCACCTCCACCATGTGACACATCGCCCCCGAGAGTGGCTATATTGATAGAGACGAGGGTCCCGATCTTTCGATGAGATGGTAACTATCGATTTGGTGGAGACGACTTTGACGATCCGACTACAAACGTGCACGACGTTGCGCCTTAGCAATCGCTAAACCAATCTCCAGAGGTTATTGACCACGCCGGTGCACGATCAACCTGACCACGAAGGTCTATTCCTGCAAGCAATCGAAGAACGAGCAAGAATATGATAAAAGCAATCTGAATATTGCAAATATGTATGAAGTATTGATAAAGGTGGGGATCCGAAAGCGGTCTTGGTCTGGTCGTTGGACACAAACGAAGTACACGAAGTTGCGTTGGCTAACTTTTAACTAAACAAATCCCAAGGAAAAGCTACTAGATGGATCTACTTATATAGGAGCAAGGGGTGGAGGCCAAGGAGGTGGGAGGACGTCCCAAGGCAGCCTAAAACTAAATCTAGGTCGTACAAGGCCAATGGGCCCAAGTGGAGGTGATGTAACACCTTTGGACTTGTAGTTTGACTCGGATTCTGCTGCAGCATCTGATTGTTTCGTCCACAACTCAACGCTCCGGACGAATTTGAAGGTGATTCCAATTGGGTTGGAAAGTGCACGAAATCTAGTTTCCAACAAAAAAAGAATCACCCAATTCGGAGTCCGTATGAAAAACTTGTGTGCGTTTTGAGTCAGGTGTGTCTGTGCAGTCCGAATCTGAATCCAGAACGTGAGAGACTTGGACTCTATCTTCTCTTGGGCCAAAAGTGACGTGAGAGAACTTTTTGGACAGCAAATAAACATCTCTTTCTTCCTTATCTTCATATGTGGATTGTACAAATGTCCCATACACCTGCAATTAGACAAAACACAAAAGTGTGTGAAGTATTTTTGTTCTGGATAACATAAATAGATTATTGAATAGTTTGCACTAGAAATCACCTGACAAATATGCATATATGCAATATTTTTTGTCATATCCAAGGTAGTCATGTCCTCATCATTTGCAAGCAAGATGAAACAAATGGTCCATAGGATAACACTCTTCATGAATTAGTATCTCTTGAATATCACGGTTTAATCCTCCCCAAAATCTATCCATAAAATCATCTTCACTTTCTTCTAAAGAGGAATGCAACAAGGTAGTTTGTAAATCATCATAATATTTTGTTACAGTTTCACTACCTTGTTTTAAGTGTTGCAACTTCTTAATCATGTCACGAGTATAATAAGCAGGGACGAAAGTATATCGCATGGCAAGTTTCAAATCATCCCAAGTAGTAGGTATATAATCAGGGTGTAACCGACAATATTCACTCCACCAAACCAAAGCATAACCAGTGAAAGAACCAACCGCAACCTTAACCTTTTTATGTTCATCGAAATTATGGGAAGCAAATATATTTTTTATGTCGAACTCCCATTCAATATATAAAGCAGGTTTAAAACGACCATTAAATGGTGGTATAGATACATTAACCTGATCATGTGCATTTGGATGTTTGTGCACCTCTCGTGACGGTTGTGGTATTTGCAAAGGTGGTGGCACGTCTCCCGCGATCGACAAAGCCCATGAATTAACTCTGGATCCTGTCATGATTAGTAGAACAAGAAACAAAACCCAAAAATAATGTTCCTATAACTACTAGGATGTGGTGGTAAAACGCTCACGGTAAAGCAAATATCAATGTCTTACAAGTTCTTACCATGCAGCAGGCGGTGATCGGCAACCAGCGGTGTCAAGTAACTCCGAATATTGAGTAAAGCGATTGCCAGGGGAGCGTACGTATACACGGTGTAGAAATATGTGGAGCTGGGTTGGCTATATATGGTAGCAAAAGATTAGCAATAATCAATTCAAAGATGCAATGTTGAATAAACGCTCAACGACGGTACTGTGCTGGTCCTAGGCTAGACCGGACTAGAGACGCGAGCCTAGAACACTAATGAGGTCACGGCGTAGCACAACTAGCATCAATGAAGGATACTAAGTAGCTCTTGACAGCAAGATATAAGTGAAGATCACAACAGCAGTGAAGATAATGAGGTGAAACAACAGCCAAGCAGGATATATCAACAACTTTGTCTCCAACTTTCCTCTGAAAAAGTTTGTGCCGATTTTTTTTGTTTCTTGTTCTACTAATCATGACAGGATCCAGAGTCAATTCATGGGCTTTGTCGATCGCGGGAGACGTGCCACCACCTTTGCAAATACCACAACCGTCACGAGAGGTGCACAAACATCCAAATGCACATGATCAGGTTAATGTATCTATACCACCATTTAATGGCCGTTTTAAACCTGCTTTATATATTGAATGGGAGTTTGACATAAAAAATATATTTGCTTCCCATAATTTCGATGAACATAAAAAGGTTAAGGTTGCGGTTGGTTCTTTCACTGGTTATGCTTTGGTTTGGTGGAGTGAATATTGTCGGTTACACCCTGATTATATACCTACTACTTGGGATGATTTGAAACTTGCCATGCGACATACTTTCGTCCCTGCTTATTATACTCGTGACATGATTAAGAAGTTGCAACACTTAAAACAAGGTAGTGAAACTGTAACAAAATATTATGATGATTTACAAACTACCTTGTTGCATTCCTCTTTAGAAGAAAGCGAAGATGATTTTATGGATAGATTTTGGGGAGGATTAAACCGTGATATTCAAGAGATACTAATTCATGAAGAGTGTTATCCTATGGACCATTTGTTTCATCTTGCTTGCAAAACTGAACAGGAAATAAAACGACGTGTTGGCCACGAGGAGAACAAGCGCACGGTGCACATTCCAAGAGTTGATATGATTGTTCCTTCAACTACTAGGCATACTATGACAACCACATCCGTTGTTGTCAGGACTACATCACCTCCACCATGTGACACATCGCCCCCGAGAGTGGCTACATCATCTGAGTTGATCATAAGAGGTAATGACAAAGGTACTGATCTTCCATCTCTACATGAGAATGATGAATGCCTTGTCAATTTGAATGCACCATCTGATGAGCTACCCACTACTTTGATCACACCACCTATTTTAGAGGACTACGTTGATAATTTGACTTTGCCATGTGATCAAACAACTGAAATACCAACAATTTTGAGTGCACCCATTGAATTAACTATTGATGCAAAAGAACCAATGTTTAATCATTTTGATATGACCTGTAATCTTGGTGATGATTCTGTGTTGAATGCCTTATTGCATGTTTGCTTATTTAAGCATGTTGTAGCATGTAAATTTGATGCAAGTAAGGTTTATTCACCAATGTTGGGATGGTTTAATGATGAACATTGTCAATCTTTTGAAATGAATAAGAGCTTCACTTATATGTGCAAACTGAGTTGCAATATTTTCATGCCTTCTACTTCTTGTGCTAATTTTTTGGCTTTAGATTTTATGAACTATGCAAGTTACTCATCTATTCATGTGTCATATATGCAAAAATCAAGGGAAGTGAAAATGGATGACATATACATATACAACATGTACACCTTGTCTCTTTTGTTAGCCACATTTCAGATTAAGCAACGCCGAGGACGGCTTTATTTTCAAGAAGGGGAGGATGATGAGGACATGACTACCTTGGATATGACCAAAAATATTGCATATATGCATATTTGTCAGGTGATTTCTAGTGCAAACTATTCAATAATCTATTTATGTTATCCAGAACAAAAATACTTCACACACTTTTGTGTTTTGTTTAATTGCAGGTGTATGGGACATTTGTACAATCCACATATGAAGATAAGGAAGAAAGAGATGTTTATTTGCTGTCCAAAAAGTTCTCTCACGTCACTTTTGGCCCAAGAGAAGATAGAGTCCAAGTCTCTCACGTTCTGGATTCAGATTCGGACTGCACAGACACACCTGACTCAAAACGCACACAAGTTTTTCATACGGACTCCGTATTGGGTGATTCGTTTTTTGTTGGAAACTAGATTTCGTGCACTTTCCAACCCAATTGGAATCACCTTCAAATTCGTCCGGAGCGTTGAGTTGTGGACGAAACAATCTGATGCTGCAGCAGAATCCGAGTCAAACTACAAGTCCAAAGGTGTTACATCACCTCCACTTGGGCCCATTGGCCTTGTACGACCTAGATTTAGTTTTAGGCTGCCTTGGGACGTCCTCCCACCTCCTTGGCCGCCACCCCTTGCTCCTATATAAGTAGATCCATCTAGTAGCTTTTCCTTGGGATTTGTTTAGTTAAAAGTTAGCCATTGCAACTTCGTGTACTTCGTTTGTGTCCAACGACCAGACCAAGACCGCTTACGGATTCCCACCTTTATCAATACTTCATATATACTCGCAGTATTCAGATTGCTTTTATCATATTCTTGCTTGTTCTTCGATTGCTTGCAGGAATAGACCTTCGTGGTCAGGTTGATTGTGCTCCAGCGTGGTCAATAACCTCTCGGAGTTGGTTTAGCGATTGCTAAGGCGCAACGTCGTGCACGTTTGTAGTCGGATCGTCAAAGTCGTCTCCACCAAATCGATAGTTATCATCTCATCGAAAGATCGGGACACCCCGCCTCTATCATTTTCCATTCATCTCCCAATTTCATACGAATTTGATGGTAGCCACTACGCAAATCAACTTTGGAGAATATTGTAGAGCCACTCAATTCATCAAGCATATCATCTAGCCTAGGAATAGGATGACGATAACGAATAGTAATATTATTAATGCCTCTACAATCAACACACATACGTGATGTACCATCCTTTTTCGGCACTAGAATAATAGGAACAGCACAAGGACTAAGGGATTCGCGTATATAACCTTTGTCGAGAAGCTCTTGTACTTGACGCATAATCTCCTTCGTCTCCTCTGGATTGGTACGGTATGGTGCACGGTTTGGCAGTGAAGCACCGGGAATTAAGTCAATCTGATGCTCAATCCCTCGAATAGGCGGTAATCCCGGTGGCACGTCTTGTGGAAAA
The DNA here is from genome assembly GCF_018294505.1 of Triticum aestivum. Classification (NCBI taxonomy): domain Eukaryota; kingdom Viridiplantae; phylum Streptophyta; class Magnoliopsida; order Poales; family Poaceae; genus Triticum; species Triticum aestivum. The sequence continues at coordinate 42,796 of NW_025228203.1, read as the reverse complement.
GCATCAGCGGACTCCTGCAAAATGTTAGTGACAGCAAGAGGCAAAGAGGAAGGCACGTCCTCGAATGAAAATAATGCCTCTTTGCACACAAAAGCATGGCAAACAGATCTGCTGAAATCTAGCTCATCAATATCAGATTTGGTGGCAAATAAACATGCACTTTTCAATTTAATTTCAGAAGCAACACTAGATGGTTTATTATTAGGCTTCATTTGTTGCTCAAATTCTTTTGCCACAATCTGATTTTCACTCCTATTCTTCTCCTGTTTTGCTTTATTAGCTCTATTAATATCATCTTTCAAAATGGAATCAGGAGTCATAGGAAGCAAAGTAATATTTTTATCCTTATGAACAAGAGTATAGTGATTGTTTCTACCATGGTGTACAGAATTTTTATCAAATTGCCATGGTCTACCAAGTAATAAGGAACATGCTTGCATAGGTACCACATCACAATCAACATAATCAGCATATGTAGAGATAATAAAATGCACACGAACAGTACGTGTTACCTTAACCTTGCCGCTGTTGTTGAACCATTGGATGTAGTAAGGATGTGGATGAGGTCTTGTGGTGAGAGAAAGCTTCTCCACCATCTCCATGCTAGCCAAGTTGTTGCAGCTCCCTCCGTCTATTATGACGCGCACAGAACGTTCCTTCACAACTCCCTTGGTATGGAACAAATTGTGCCTCTGATTTTGCTCAGCTTGTGTGACCTGCACACTCAAAACATGTTGAGCAACTAAACATTCATACCTGTCAGCGTCTTCAGGAGCCATGTATTGCGTCTCATGATCAGAATCATCTCCACCATGTTCTTCACGTGTAATAAGAGCCAATGTCTCCTCATCATAGTCACTAGCGGACTCATATCCACCACCCTCGGTAGCAATCATCACACGCGGAGATTTGCATTCTCTCGCATAATGACCTCCTCCCATACAACGACGACAAATAATATCACTTGTGTGCCCTGTTGATGCCCTGGAAGAAGAAGAACTCTGTGCAGGCCCGGCAGGTGCGCTCTTGGCAGATAATGGTGGTTGTTCCTGTTTTCTTGTATCACGGCTGTAGGAGGCACCTGATTGAGGTGCTGGTGCAGTTGAAGTAGAAGATGCACGCGGTGTCCATGATGAAGGTCGGCCTGCAGAAAAGTTAGTTCGCGCCAATGCTTGTCGATCCCGCACTTCACGTTCAGCTTTACAAGCAAGATGGAATAAACGAGTGATATTAGTATACTCCTTATAGTCTAGAATGGTCTGAATCTCTCTATTTAATCCACCCAGAAAACGTGCAAGCATAGCTTCATTCTCCTCAACAATACCACATCGAATCATGCCAGTTTGTAATTCCTGATAATATTCTTCTACAGAATTTTTTCCTTGTCTTAAACGCTGCAATTTTTGAAGCAATTCACGTTGATAATATGGTGGAACCCAACGCGTACGCATAGCGGTTTTCAAAGCAGCCCAAGTAGTTGGAATAGGATATAATCTACAATGTTCAGACCACCAGACACATGCAAAACTAGTGAAAGCACAAACAGCAGCAGCAACCCGTCTCTCCTCGGGATATTGTAAACATGTAAAACGTTGTTCAGTTTCTAACTCCCAAGTAAGATATATATCAGGAACATATCTACCCTCAAATGGTGGAATATTCAATTTAAGTTTAGGAATATTGATGAGGACATCAATACAATTGTTACACCCACAGCCCCTGCTGCTATACATACTGGACCAATTACTAGAGCTCGTGCACGCCAACTAAATTACCAGGTACTTTCGTTTCTTGGTAATGATTCTAATGTTCATGAGAATATGATGCTGCCTAAATTGGATACATTTGTTTTGCTTACAAATGAAGGGCCTAGCTTGGAGAAGGATGAACATTGGAGCAAGAACAAGCATGGAGATGATGGCACGCGCAAGGGGAACAAGAACGGAGTTACAAGTGATGATTTCAGGACTTTGAAGCCACCATAATGGGTGCATGAAGCCTTGGACGAAATATACAAGATGCCACTTCATAAATTTCGTCCCGAGGCTATTTTAGGTGCTGCGTCACCTTATTATTGGGCCAGGCCCATGTAATTTCGAAATACATAAGTATAGGCTATTTTTAGAATCCGTATGTGTGGGGAAACAAGAGATAGGGTTGATTTCGGACCCCTCCACCAAGGGCCACGAAATTCCCCCCTCTTCCTCCATATATACAGCCCTTAGGGCATCGTTTAGACTTTGGGTTTTGTTTAGATTAAAAGTTCGCCATAGCTGCAACTTCGCGTACTTCGTTTGTGTTCAACGACCAGACAAAGGCGTCACAGAACACCACCTTGATCAATAAAGCTTTCATCTTATATTCGCAATATCCAGATTGCAATCTTAGTTTCTTGCTTGTTCTTCGTTTGCTCGCAGGAAACAGACCCTCGTGGTCAGGTTGATCGTGCTCCGGCGTGGTCAATAACCTCTCGGAGTTGGTTTAGCGATTGCTAAGGCGCGACGTCCTCGCACGTTCGTAGTCGGATCGTCAAAGTCGACTTCCACCAAAGCGAAATCCACCATCTCATCGAAAGACGGGACACCTTTTCCCCTATCATTATACCATGTCATAAAAGCGATGATGCTGTTAATGTTGCTGATTTGTTCTTTCGTGAAATTATTCGCTTGCATGGTGTGCCAAATACTATTGTTTCAGATCGTGGTACTAAATTTCTTAGCCACTTTTGGAGATGTTTATGGGCTAAGTTGGGGACTAAACTGCTTTTTAGTACTACTTGTCACCCCCAAACTGATGGACAAACTGAAGTAGTCAATAGAACGTTGTCTACTATGCTTAGGGCTGTTTTGAAGAATAATAAGAAAATGTGGGAGGAATGCTTGCCTCATATTGAATTTGCTTATAATCGTTCATTGCATTCTACTACTAAGATGTGCCCTTTTGAAGTTGTGTATGGTTTCCTACCTCGTGCACCTATTGATTTGTTGCCTCTTCCATCTTCGGAGAAGGTTAATTTTGATGCTAAACAACGTGCTGAATTGATTTTAAAAATGCATGAGTTAACTAAGGAAAACATTGAGCGTATGAATGCTAAATATAAACTTGCTGGAGATAAGGGTACAAAACATGTTGTGTTTGCACCTGGAGATCTTGTTTGGTTACATTTGCGTAAGGATAGATTTCCTGATTTGCGCAAATCAAAGTTAATGCCACGTGCTGATGGTCCCTTTAAGGTGTTAGAGAAAATAAATGATAATGCATATAAACTTGAGCTGCCTGCAGATTTTGGGGTTAGTCCCACTTTTAACATTGCAGATTTGAAGCCTTATTTGGGTGAGGAAGATGAACTTCCGTCGAGGACGACTTCATTTCAAGAAGGGGAGGATGATGAGGACATCAATACAATTGTTACACCCACAGCCCCTGCTGCTATACATACTGGACCAATTACTAGAGCTCGTGCACGCCAACTAAATTACCAGGTACTTTCGTTTCTTGGTAATGATTTTAATGTTCATGAGAATATGATGCTGCCTAAATTGGATACATTTGTTTTTCTTACAAATGAAGGGCCTAGCTTGGAGAAGGATGAACATTGGAGCAAGAACAAGCATGGAGATGATGGCATGCGCAAGGGGAACAAGAACGGAGTTACAAGTGATGATTTCAGGACTTTGAAGCCACCATAATGGGTGCATGAAGCCTTGGACGAAATATACAAGATGCCACTTCATAAATTTCGTCCCGAGGCTATTTTAGGTGCTGCGTCACCTTATTATTGGGCCAGGCCCATGTAATTTCGAAATACATAAGTATAGGCTATTTTTAGAGTCCGTATGTGTGGGGAAACAAGAGATAGGGTTGATTTCGGACCCCTCCACCAAGGGCCACGAAATTCCCCCCTCTTCCTCCATATATACAGCCCTTAGGGCATCGTTTAGACTTTGGGTTTTGTTTAGATTAAAAGTTCGCCATAGCTGCAACTTCGCGTACTTCGTTTGTGTTCAACGACCAGAGAAAGGCGTCACAGAACCCCACCTTGATCAATAAAGCTTTCATCTTATATTCGCAATATCCAGATTGCAATCTTAGTTTCTTGCTTGGTCTTCGTTTGCTCGCAGGAAACAGACCCTCGTGGTCAGGTTGATCGTGCTCCGGCGTGGTCAATAACCTCTCGGAGTTGGTTTAGCGATTGCTAAGGCGCGACGTCCTCGCACGTTCGTAGTCGGATCGTCAAAGTCGACTTCCACCAAAGCGAAATCCACCATCTCATCGAAAGACGGGACACCTCCGTGATGAGGACATGACTACCTTGGATATGACCAAAAATATTGCATATATGCATATTTGTCAGGTGATTTCTAGTGCATATCCAGAACAAAAATACTCCACACACTTTTGTGTTTTGTCTAATTGCAGGTGTATGGGACATTTGTACAATCCACATATGAAGATAAGGAAGAAAGAGATGTTTATTTGCTGTCCAAAAAGTTCTCTCACGTCACTTTTGGCCCAAGAGAAGATAGAGTCCAAGTCTCTCACGTTCTGGATTCAGATTTGGACTGCACAGACATACCTGACTCAAAACGCACACAAGTTTTTCATACGGACCCCGAATTGGGTGATTCTTTTTTTGTTGGAAACTAGATTTCGTGCACTTTCCAACCCAATTGGAATCACCTTCAAATTCGTCCGGAGCGTTGAGTTGTGGACGAAACAATCTGATGCTGCAGCAGAATCCGAGTCAAACTACAAGTCCAAAGGTGTTATATCACCTCCACTTGGGCCCATTGGCCTTGTACGACCTATATTTGGTTTTAGGCTGCCTTGGGACGTCCTCCCACCTCCTTGGCCGCCACCCCTTGCTCCTATATAAGTAGATCCATCTAGTAGCTTTTCCTTGGGATTTGTTTAGTTAAAAGTTAGCCATTGCAACTTCGTGTACTTCGTTTGTGTCCAACGACCAGACCAAGACCGCTTACGGATCCCCACCATTATCAATACTTCATATATATTCGCAATATTCAGATTGCTTTATCATATTCTTGCTCGTTCTTCGATTGCTTGCAGGAATAGACCTTCGTGGTCAGGTTGATCGTGCTCCAGCGTGGTCAATAACCTCTCGGAGTTGGTTTAGCGATTGCTAAGGCGCAACGTCGTGCACGTTTGTAGTCGGATCGTCAAAGTCGTCTCCACCAAATCGATAGTTATCATCTCATCGAAAGATCGGGACACCCCCGCCTCTATCAAGTGGTATCAGTTTTCAGGTTGCTCGGTGAGAATTTCCAGTTTTCCTAGATTAGATTTATTTTCTTACCTATTATCCAAGAAAAAGCCACAAAAAAGAGTTAGATCTATCCATCCTTGGTCCAAGCCAGTCTGAGCCTTTGCAATTTTCTTTTCATTGCTTGCATAGTTGAATTATCGGTTGCATCGTCGTGTCGAGTTGCTGGTCTTAGTGTCTAGTTCGTTTAGAGTTTCGAGTTCTGTTCACATTAGTCACGCCGCCGCTGCATCATTATCCCTTCCGCCGTCCACCATCCCATCTATTAATTTCTACCACGTGCTATGCACTGTTCATTGTCATAATCATAGTTGAGGTCATTCACATCTTCGCCTGATCCAATCTGCATCTTATCTAGTTTGTCTTGGAAAGAGGGAGAAAAAAAGAGAGAGAAAAAAAGTCAGAGAAAAAAAAGTTAGAGAAAAAGTAAAAAAAAGTCAGAGAAAAAAAAAGAAAGGAAAAGAAAAAAAAGTGTGAGAAAAAAAAGAGAAGAGAAAAAAAAATTGGATCTATCTAGAATCAATCTCGTACCTGAATTCGGATTGGAATCTGTTTTGCGCACTGTTCAGTAAAACAGGTGTATCTTCCTCATACGAAGTCAGTTTTGGCTCCGTGAGTACTCAAATTGAAGATAGCAACGAGCCGCATCTAAATAGTTGCAGAAGCTAGTTCAATATTTGACACCTCAAAATCGGCTTCTAAATAGGTCTTTTTGCCCTCCGAAGTTCGTGAACACAACTTGTTCCAATTTTTCAGTCCAGTTTTAGAATTCTTTGACTCCTCATATCAACTCGGAATTGAGTGATTCTTTTTGCATTGGAAAGCTTGAGTTAGTAGCATTCTTTGAAAGAATTTATCAGAAAATTGTCTCAAACTTTTCAAGAGGAAAGTTGGAGAAAGAGTTGTTGTATATCCTGCTTGGCAGTTGTTTTTCATCATTATCTTCACTGCCGTTGTGATCTTCACTTATATCTTGCTGTCAAGAGCTACTTAGTATCCTTCATTGATGCTAGTTGTGCTACGCCGTGACCTCATTAGTGTTCTAGGCTCGCGTCTCTAGTCCGGTCTAGCCTAGGACCAGCACAGTACCGTTGTTGAGCGTTTATTCAACATTGCATCTTTGAATTGATTATTGCTAATCTTTTGCTACCATATATAGCCAACCCAGCTCCACATATTTCTACACCGTGTATACGTACACTCCCCTGGCAATCGCTTTACTCAATATTCGGAGTTACTTGACACCGCTGGTTGCCGATCAACGCCTGCTGCATGGTAAGAACTTGTAAGACATTGATATTTGCTTTACTGTGAGCGTTTTACTACCACATCCTAGTAGTTATAGGAACATTATTTTTGGGTTTTGTTTCTTGTTCTACTAATCATGACAGGATCCAGAGTCAATTCATGGGCTTTGTCGATCGCTGGAGACGTGCCACCACCTTTGCAAATACCACAACCGTCACGAGAGGTGCACAAACATCCAGAAGCACATGATCAGGTTAATGTATCTATACCACCATTTAATGGTCGTTCTAAACCTGCTTTATATATTGAATGGGAGTTCGACATAAAAAATATATTTGCTTCCCATAATTTCGATGAACATAAAAAGGTTAAGGTTGAGGTTGGTTCTTTCACTGGTTATGCTTTGGTTTGGTGGAGTGAATATTGTCGGTTACACCCTGATTATATACCTACTACTTGGGATGATTTGAAACTTGCCATGCGACATACTTTCGTCCCTGCTTATTATACTCGTGACATGATTAAGAAGTTGCAACACTTAAAACAAGGTAGTGAAACTGTAACAAAATATTATGATGATTTACAAACTACCTTGTTGCATTCCTCTTTAGAAGAAAGTGAAGATGATTTTATGGATAGATTTTGGGGAGGATTAAACCGTGATATTCAAGAGATACTAATTCATGAAGAGTGTTATCCTATGGACCATTTGTTTCATCTTGCTTGCAAAGCTGAACAGGAAATAAAACGACGTGTTGGCCACGAGGAGAACAAGCGCACGGCGCACATTCCAAGAGTTGATATGATTGTTCCTTCAACTACTAGGCATACTATGACAACCACATCCGTTGTTGTCAGGACTACATCACCTCCACCATGTGACACATCGCCCCCGAGAGTGGCTACATCATCTGAGTTGATCATAAGAGGTAATGACAAAGGTACTGATCTTCCATCTCTACATGAGAATGATGAATGCCTTGTCAATTTGAATGCACCATCTGATGAGCTACCCACTCCTTTGATCACACCACCTATTTTAGAGGACTACGTTGATAATTTGACTTTGCCATGTGATCAAACAACTGAAATACCAACAATTTTGAGTGCATCCATTGAATTAACTATTGATGCAAAAGAACCAATGTTTAATCATTTTGATATGACCTCTAATCTTGGTGATGATTCTGTGTTGAATGACTTATTGCATGTTTGCTTATTTAAGCATGTTGTAGCATGTAAATTTGATGCAAGTAAGGTTTATTCACCAATGTTGGGATGGTTTAATGATGAACATTGTCAATCTTTTGAAATGAATAAGAGCTTCACTTATATGTGCAAACTGAGTTGCAATATTTTCATGCCTTCTACTTCTTGTGCTAATTTTTTGGCTTTAGATTTTATGAACTATGCAAGTTACTCATCTATTCATGTGTCATATATGCAAAAAACAAGGGAAGTAAAAATGGATGACATATACATATACAACATGTACACCTTGTCTCTTTTGTTAGCCACATTTCAGATTAAGCAACGCCGAGGACGGCTTTATTTTCAAGAAGGGGAGGATGATGAGGACATGACTACCTTGGATATGACAAAAAATATTGCATATATGCATATTTGTCAGGTGATTTCTAGTGCAAACTATTCAATAATCTATTTATGTTATCCAGAACAAAAATACTTCACACACTTTTGTGTTTTGTCTAATTGCAGGTGTATGGGACATTTGTACAATCCACATATGAAGATAAGGAAGAAAGAGATGTTTATTTGCTGTCCAAAAAGTTCTCTCACGTCACTTTTGGCCCAAGAGAAGATAGAGTCCAAGTCTCTCACGTTCTGGATTCAGATTCGGACTGCACAGACACACCTGACTCAAAACGCACACAAGTTTTTCATACGGACTCCGAATTGGATGATTCTTTTTTTGTTGGAAACTAGATTTCGTGCACTTTCCAACCCAATTGGAATCACCTTCAAATTCGTCCGGAGCGTTGAGTTGTGGACGAAACAATCTGATGCTGCAGCAGAATCCGAGTCAAACTACAAGTCCAAAGGTGTTACATCACCTCCACTTGGGCCCATTGGCCTTGTACGACCTAGATTTAGTTTTAGGCTGCCTTGGGACGTCCTCCCACCTCCTTGGCAGCCACCCCTTGCTCCTATATAAGTAGATCCATCTAGTAGCTTTTCCTTGGGATTTGTTTAGTTAAAAGTTAGCCATTGCAACTTCGTGTACTTCGTTTGTGTCCAACGACCAGACCAAGACCGCTTACGGATCCCCACCTTTATCAATACTTCATATATATTCGCAATATTCAGATTGCTTTTATCATATTCTTGCTTGTTCTTCGATTGCTTGCAGGAATAGACCTTCGTGGTCAGGTTGATCGTGCTCCGGCGTGGTCAATAACCTCAGGAGATTGGTTTAGCGATTGCTAAGGCGCAACGTCGTGCACGTTTGTAGTCGGATCGTCAAAGTCGTCTCCACCAAATCGGTAGTATCATCTCATCGAAAGATCGGGACACCCCGCCTCTATCACCATGCGACATACTTTCGTCCCTGCTTATTATACTCGTGACATGATTAAGAAGTTGCAACACTTAAAACAAGGTAGTGAAACTGTAACAAAATATTATGATGATTTACAAACTACCTTGTTGCATTCCTCTTTAGAAGAAAGTGAAGATGATTTTATGAATAGATTTTGGGGAGGATTAAACCGTGATATTCAAGAGATACTAATTCATGAAGAGTGTTATCCTATGGACCATTTGTTTCATCTTGCTTGCAAAGCTGAACAGGAAATAAAACGACGTGTTGGCCACGAGGAGAACAAGCGCACGGTGCACATTCCAAGAGTTGATATGATTGTTCCTTCAACTACTAGGCATACTATGACAACCACATCCGTTGTTGTCAGGACTACATCACCTCCACCATGTGACACATCGCCCCCGAGAGTGGCTACATCATCTGAGTTGATCATAAGAGGTAATGACAAAGGTACTGATCTTCCATCTCTACATGAGAATGATGAATGCCTTGTCAATTTGAATGCACCATCTGATGAGCTACCCACTACTTTGATCACACAACCTATTTTAGAGGACTACGTTGATAATTTGACTTTGCCATGTGATCAACCAACTGAAATACCAACAATTTTGAGTGCACCCATTGAATTAACTATTGATGCAAAAGAACCAATGTTTAATCATTTTGATATGACCTCTAATCTTGGTGATGATTCTGTGTTGAATGACTTATTGCATGTTTGCTTTTTGGCCCAAGAGAAGATAGAGTCCAAGTCTCTCACGTTCTGGATTCAGATTCGGACTGCACAGACATACCTGACTCAAAACGCACACAAGTTTTTCATACGGACTCCGAATTGGGTGATTCTTTTTTTGTTGGAAACTAGATTTCGTGCACTTTCCAACCCAATTGGAATCACCTTCAAATTCGTCCGGAGAGTTGAGTTGTGGACGAAACAATCTGATGCTGCAGTAGAATCCGAGTCAAACTACAAGTCCAAAGGTGTTACATCACCTCCACTTGGGCCCATTGGCCTTGTACGATCTAGATTTGGTTTTAGGCTGCCTTGGGACGTCCTCCCACCTCCTTGGCCGCCACCCCTTGCTCCTATATAAGTAGATCCATCTAGTAGCTTTTCCTTGGGATTTGTTTAGTTAAAAGTTAGCCATTGCAACTTCGTGTACTTCGTTTGTGTCCAACGACCAGACCAAGACCGCTTACGGATCCCCACCATTATCAATACTTCATATATATTCGCAATATTCAGATTGCTTTATCATATTCTTGCTCGTTCTTCGATTGCTTGCAGGAATAGACCTTCGTGGTCAGGTTGATCGTGCTCCAGCGTGGTCAATAACCTCTCGAAGTTGGTTTAGCGATTGCTAAGGCGCAACGTCGTGCACGTTTGTAGTCGGATCGTCAAAGTCGTCTCCACCAAATCGATAGTTATCATCTCATCGAAAGATCGGGACACCCCCGCCTCTATCACTCCGCCTCTATCAAGTGGTATCAGATTTCCAGGTTGCTCGGTGAGATTTTACAGTTTTTCGTAGTTTAGATCGAGTCTGTTCTTCATACCTATAGTCCACGAAAAAGCCACAAAAAAAATTAGGGTTAGTTCATCATATCCGAACCAATCTGAGCCTTGCATAATCTTTTTAGGGTTTTGCTTTGCTGAATTTGCGGTTGCATCGTCGTGTCTAGTTGCTGGTCTTAGAGTCTAGTCTTTTAGAGTTTCGAGTTCTGGTCATAAGTTGTCACGCCGCCGCCGCACCATCATCATCGCCCCTGCCATCTACCACCACCGCACCGAATCCGTATCCATATACCACCACCAATCCGTGTCCATATACCACCACCGATCCATATCCATATACTACCACCGCTACCACCACCGCTGCCATATACCACCACCATATATCCACCACCAATCCGATTTCCTTGCTTATTAGGTTTGTTTTCGAGATCCATCTAGATTCCGATTCGTGTTTCCTTGCTGGAGTAGGTTTCGCAAAAAAAAAAAGAGTCGGGTAGCCACGCTCCGTTTAGGCCCAAAAATTTTCGAAAACGCATTTTTCGAAAAAATTTCTGGCTATCCTATTTTTAGGTGTTTCTGAGTGTTTTGAGACAGGTGCCATTATAGGAAGTTTTTTTTGACCCGTTTCCAGTTTTTGGGTCCGGGCAGTCGAAAAAGAAAAAAAAAATTGGTCGAAAAAATTTCGTGCCCATCCTGTCAGTTTGAGCTAGGAAGAGTTTTGAGACACTCGCCATTATAGTGATTTTTCGCAAAAAAAAACAGCGCAAAAAAAAAGAGCGCAAAAAAAAAGAGCGAAAAAAAAATTCAGAGTGTGCTTTTCCCTTGTTTACGTGCCGCGCCGTGATTTTGTTAGTGTTCTAGGCTCGTGTCTCTAGCACAGTCTAGCCTAGGACCAGCACAGTACCGTCGTTGAGCGTTTATTCAACTTTGCATCTCTGAATTGATTATTGCTGACCCTTTTTGCTACCATAGTATAAGCCTTCCCAGCTCCACATACATCTACGTCGTGCGTTTGACTCTCCCTGGTAATCGCTCTATCCAAGCTTTGAGAGTTTTGACTACAACGGTTGCCGATCACCGCCTGTTGCTGGGTAAGAACTTGTAAGAATTTGAGTTTTGCTTGACGGATTTGTGACACCCACCACCACCACTTATTCGTAGTCTGTAGGATCATATTCTTGTGTGTTTCTATTGCTGCTAACCATGCCAGGATCACAAGCCGACGAGATTGACTGGGAGAATTTATCGAACAAGGAGCTTCATGATAAGTTTCAGCAAATGATGACTGAACAGGTGCAAGATGTGCTGAACAATTTTGAAGAGGCCATGGAGAAGATCACTGGCCTTGAGAAGACGTTTGAAACAAAGCTCGATAACAAGTTTAATGAATTGCTCGCGCGTCTTCCACCACCACCACCCGCTGCACCTAACGCACCTCTCCAACAACAACAACAACGACTACCTCCACGTCGCGAAGCAGACCTCCACCGAGCAAGCCGTGTTCCTTTTGCGTTTGGCCAAACTGTTGGTGCTGCTGTTGATACTTCTGTGGCTCCTGCTGCTGATGCGGAGGAGGATGATTATGTGGGAGATTATGAGGATGAGGTTGATCAAAATCAACACTACGTGCAGCCACCTGTACCACCACCAGCAGGTCGACCTCAGGTATATATTCGTAATGGTAGGCCTGCACCACCACCTCAGGTACGAGATGATGTCCATATTCCTAAACTGAAATTGAATATTCCACCATTTGAGGGTAGATATGTTCCTGATATATATCTTACTTGGGAGTTAGAAACTGAACAATGATTTACATGTTTACAATATCCTGAGGAGAGACGAGGTGCTGCTGCTGTTTGTGCTTTCACTAGTTAATAGAGGCGAGGGTGTCCCGTCTTTCGATGAGATGATGGATATCGCTTTGGTGGAAGTCGACTTTGACGATCCGACTACGAACGTGCGAGGACGTCGCGCCTTAGCAATCACTAAACCAACTCCGAGAGGTTATTGACCACGCCGGAGCACGATCAACCTGACCACGAGGGTCTGTTTCCTGCGAGCAAACGAAGAACAAGCAAGAAACTGAGATTGCAATCTGGATATTGCGAATATAAGATGAAAGCTTTATTGATCAAGGTGGGGTTCTGTGACGCCTTTGTCTGGTCGTTGAACACAAACGAAGTACGCGAAGTTGCAGCTATGGCGAACTTTTAATCTAAACAAAACCCAAAGTCTAAACGATGCCCTAAGGGCTGTATATATGGAGGAAGAGGGGGGAATTTCGTGGCCCTTGGTGGAGGGGTCCGAAATCAACCCTATCTCTTGTTTCCCCACACATACGGACTCTAAAAATAGCCTATACTTATGTATTTCGAAATTACATGGGCCTGGCCCAATAATAAGGTGACGCAGCACCTAAAATAGCCTTGGGACGAAATTTATGAAGTGGCATCTTGTATATTTCGTCCAAGGCTTCATGCACCCATTATGGTGGCTTCAAAGTCCTGAAATCATCACTTGTAACTCCGTTCTTGTTCCCCTTGCGCATGCCATCATCTCCATGCTTGTTCTTGCTCCAATGTTCATCCTTCTCCAAGCTACGCCCTTCATTTGTAAGCAAAACAAATGTATCCAATTTAGGCAGCATCATATTCTCATGAACATTAGAATCATTACCAAGAAACGAAAGTACCTGGTAATTTAGTTGGCGTGCACGGGCTCTAGTAATTGGTCCAGTATGTATAGCAGCAGGGGCTGTGGGTGTAACAATTGTATTGATGTCCTCATCATCCTCCCCTTCTTGAAATGAAGTCGTCCTCGACGGAAGTTCATCTTCCTCACCCAAATAAGGCTTCAAATCTGCAATGTTAAAAGTGGGACTAACCCCAAAATCTGCAGGCAGCTCAAGTTTATATGCATTATCATTTATTTTCTCTAACACCTTAAAGGGACCATCAGCACGTGGCATTAGCTTTGATTTGCGCAAATCAGGAAATCTATCCTTACGCAAATGTAACCAAACAAGATCTCCAGGTGCAAACACAACATGTTTTCTACCCTTATCTCCAGCAAGTTTATATTTAGCATTCATACGCTCAATGTTTTTCTTAGTTAACTCATGCATTTTTAAAATCAATTCAGCACGTTGTTTAGCATCAAAATTAACCTTCTCCGAAGATGGAAGAGGCAACAAATCAATAGGTGCACGAGGTAGGAAACCATACACAACTTCAAAAGGGCACATCTTAGTAGTAGAATGCAATGAACGATTATAAGCAAATTCAATATGAGGCAAGCATTCCTCCCACATTTTCTTATTATTCTTCAAAACAGCCCTAAGCATAGTAGAAAACGTTCTATTGACTACTTCAGTTTGTCCATCAGTTTGGGGGTGACAAGTAGTACTAAAAAGCAGTTTACTCCCCAACTTAGCCCATAAACATCTCCAAAAGTGGCTAAGAAATTTAGTATCACGATCTGAAACAATAGTATTTGGCACACCATGCAAGCGAATAATTTCACGAAAGAACAAATCAACAACATTAACAGCATCATCGCTTTTGTGACATGGTATAAAGTGTGCCATTTTCGAGAATCTATCCACGACAACAAATATGCTATCCCTCCCCTTCTTTGTTCGAGGTAAACCTAAAACAAAGTCCATAGATATATCCTCCCAAGGAACACTAGGTACAGGCAAAGGCATATATGAACCATGAGGATTGAGTCGTGACTTAGCTTTTTGACATGTAGTGCAGCGAGCAATAAAACGCTCAACATCCCGTCTCATCTTTGGCCAAAAGAAATGTGTAGCAAGTACGTCCTCCGTCTTCTTCACGCCAAAGTGTCCCATTAATCCTCCTCCATGCGCCTCCTGCAACAACAAAAGACGAACGGAGCTAGCTGGAATGCATAGCTTGTTAGCACGAAACACAAATCCATCGTTAACAACAAACTTGTTCCACATTCTTCCTTCTTTACAATTATGCATTACATCTTTAAAATCAGCATCATGCACATATTGATCTTTGATGGTCTCTAAACCAAATATTTTGAAGTCAAGTTGTGAAAGCATAGTATAGCGACGAGACAATGCATCAACAATAACATTTTCTTTTCCCTTCTTGTGTTTAATGACATAAGGGAAAGTCTCAATGAATTCAACCCATTTAGCATGTCTACGATTCAGTTTAGCTTGACTTTTAATATGTTTCAAAGATTCATGATCAGAATGTATAACAAATTCTTTGGGCCATAAATAATGTTGCCATGTTTCTAAAGTCCGAACAAGAGCATATAATTCTTTATCATAAGTAGAATAATTCAGACTAGGCCCACTCAATTTTTCAGAAAAGTATGCAACAGGTTTGCCATCTTGTAATAACACACCTCCTAATCCAATTCCACTAGCATCACATTCAAGCTCAAAAGTCTTATTAAAATCAGGAAGTTGGAGTAAAGGAGCATGTGTCAACTTATCTTTCAATACCGTGAAGGCTTCTTCCTGTGCGGTACCCCAAAGAAAAGGCACATCTTTCTTTGTAAGCTCATTGAGAGGTGCAGCAATGATAGAGGCAAAGGTGTCCCGTCTTTCGATGAGATGGTGGATTTCGCTTTGGTGGAAGTCGACTTTGACGATCCGACTACGAACGTGCGAGGACGTCGCGCCTTAGCAATCGCTAAACCAACTCCGAGAGGTTATTGACCACGCCGGAGCACGATCAACCTGACCACGAGGGTCTGTTTCCTGCGAGCAAACGAAGAACAAGCAAGAAACTAAGATTGCAATCTGGATACTGCGAATATAAGATGAAAGCTTTATTGATCAAGGTGGGGTTCTGTGACGCCTTTGTCTGGTCGTTGAACACAAACAAAGTACGCGAAGTTGCAGCTATGGCGAACTTTTAATCTAAACAAAACCCAAAGTCTAAACGATGCCCTAAGGGCTGTATATATGGAGGAAGAGGGGGGGGAATTTCGTGGCCCTTGGTGGAGGGGTCCGAAATCAACCCTATCTCTTGTTTCCCCACACATACGGACTCTAAAAATAGCCTATACTTATGTATTTCGAAATTACATGGGCCTGGCCCAATAATAAGGTGACGCAGCACCTAAAATAGCCTCGGGACGAAATTTATGAAGTGGCATCTTGTATATTTCGTCCAAGGCTTCATGCACCCATTATGGTGGCTTCAAAGTCCTGAAATCATCACTTGTAACTCCGTTATTGTTCCCCTTGCGCATGCCATCATCTCCATGCTTGTTCTTGCTCCAATGTTCATCCTTCTCCAAGCTAGGCCCTTCATTTGTAAGCAAAACAAATGTATCCAATTTAGGCAGCATCATATTCTCATGAACATTAGAATCATTACCAAGAAACGAAAGTACCTGGTGATTTAGTTGGCGTGCACGAGCTCTAGTAATTGGTCCAGTATGTATAGCAGCAGGGGCTGTGGGTGTAACAATTGTATTGATGTCCTCATCATCCTCCCCTTCTTGAAATGAAGTCGTCCTCGACGGAAGTTCATCTTCCTCACCCAAATAAGGCTTCAAATCTGCAATGTTAAAAGTGGGACTAACCCCAAAATCTGCAGGCAGCTCAAGTTTATATGCATTATCACTTATTTTCTCTAACACCTTAAAGGGACCATCAGCACGTGGCATTAACTTTGATTTGCGCAAATCAGGAAATCTATCCTTACGCAAATGTAACCAAACAAGATCTCCAGGTGCAAACACAACATGTTTTCTACCCTTATCTCCAGCAAGTTTATATTTAGCATTCATGCGCTCAATGTTTTCCTTAGTTAACTCATGCATTTTTAAAATCAATTCAGCACGTTGTTTAGCATCAAAATTAACCTTCTCCGAAGATGGAAGAGGCAACAAATCAATAGGTGCACGAGGTAGGAAACCATACACAACTTCAAAAGGGCACATCTTAGTAGTAGAATGCAATGAACGATTATAAGCAAATTCAATATGAGGCAAGCATTCCTCCCACATTTTCTTATTATTCTTCAAAACAGCCCTAAGCATAGTAGACAATGTTCTATTGACTACTTCAGTTTGTCCATCAGTTTGGGGGTGACAAGTAGTACTAAAAAGCAGTTTAGTGCCCAACTTAGCCCATAAACATCTCCAAAAGTGGCTAAGAAATTTAGTATCACGATCTGAAACAATAGTATTTGGCACACCATGCAAACGAATAATTTCACGAAAGAACAAATCAGCAACATTAACAGCATCATCGCTTTTATGACATGGTATAAAGTGTGCCATTTTCGAGAATCTATCCACGACAACAAATATGCTATCCCTCCCCCTATTTGTTCGAGGTAAACCTAAAACAAAGTCCATAGATATATCCTCCCAAGGAACACTAGGTACAGGCAAAGGCATATATAAACCATGAGGATTGAGTCGTGACTTAGCTTTTTGACATGTAGTGCATCGAGCAATAAAACGCTCAACATCCCGTCTCATCTTTGGCCAAAAGAAATGTGTAGCAAGTACGTCCTCCGTCTTCTTCACGCCAAAGTGTCCCATTAATCCTCCTCCATGCGCCTCCTGCAACAACAAAAGACGAACGGAGCTAGCTGGAATGCATAGCTTGTTAGCACGAAACACAAATCCATCGTTAACAACAAACTTGTTCCACATTCTTCCTTCTTTACAATTATGCATCACATCTTTAAAATCAGCATCATGCACATATTGATCTTTGATGGTCTCTAAACCAAATATTTTGAAGTCAAGTTGTGAAAGCATAGTATAGCGACGAGACAATGCATCAGCAATAACATTTTCTTTTCCCTTCTTGTGTTTAATGACATAAGGGAAAGTCTCAATGAATTCAACCCATTTAGCATGTCTACGATTCAGTTTAGCTTGACTTTTAGTATGTTTCAAAGATTCATGATCAGAATGTATAACAAATTCTTTGGGCCATAAATAATGTTGCCATGTTTCTAAAGTCCGAACAAGAGCATATAATTCTTTATCATAAGTAGAATAATTCAGACTAGGCCCACTCAATTTTTCAGAAAAGTATGCAACAGGTTTGCCATCTTGTAATAACACACCTCCTAATCCAATTCCACTAGCATCACATTCAAGCTCAAAAGTCTTATTAAAATCAGGAAGTTGGAGTAAAGGAGCATGTGTCAACTTATCTTTCAATACCGTGAAGGCTTCTTCTTGTGCGGTACCCCAAAGAAAAGGCACATCTTTCTTTGTAAGCTCATTGAGAGGTGCAGCAATGGTGCTGAAATCTCTCACAAAACGCCTATAGAATCCAGCGAGGCCAAGAAAACTCCTCACTTGTGTGACCGTTTTGGGCTGCGGCCAACTCTCAATAGCTTCAATCTTGGCTTTATCAACTTCAATTCCCTGTGGAGTAACAACATAGCCAAGAAAAGATACGCGGTCGGTGCAAAAGGTGCACTTCCCAAGGTTACCAAACAAACGTGCATCACGTAGAGCAATAAAAACAACACGTAAATGTTCCAAATGTTCTTCCAAAGATCTGCTATAAATCAATATGTCATCAAAGTAAACTACCACAAATCGTCCAATGAAAGCACGTAAAACTTCGTTCATTAATCTCATGAAAGTACTAGGTGCATTAGTTAACCCAAAAGGCATGACTAACCACTCATATAATCCAAACTTAGTTTTAAATGCTGTTTTCCATTCATCTCCCAATTTCATACGAATTTGATGGTAGCCACTACGCAAATCAACTTTGGAGAATATTGTAGAGCCACTCAATTCATCAAGCATATCATCTTTCAAAATGGAATCAGGAGTCATAGGAAGCAAAGTAATATTTTTATCCTTATGAACAAGAGTATAGTGATTGTTTCTACCATGGTGTACAGAATTTTTATCAAATTGCCATGGTCTACCAAGTAATAAGGAACATGCTTGCATAGGTACCACATCACAATCAACATAATCAACATATGTAGAGATACTAAAATGCACACGAACAGTACGTGTTACCTTAACCTTGCCGCTGTTGTTGAACCATTGGATGTAGTAAGGATGTGGATGTGGTCTTGTGGTGAGAGAAAGCTTCTCCACCATCTCCATGCTAGCCAAGTTGTTGCAGCTCCCTCCGTCTATTATGACGCGCACAGAACGTTCCTTCACAACTCCCTTGGTATGGAACAAATTGTGCCTCTGATTTTGCTCAGCTTGTGTGACCTGCACACTCAAAACACGTTGAGCAACTAAACATTCATACCTATCAGCGTCTTCAGGAGCCATGTATTGCGTCTCATGATCAGAATCATCTCCACCATGTTCTTCACGTGTAATAAGAGCCAATGTCTCCTCATCATAGTCACTAGCGGACTCATATCCACCATCCGCGGTAGCAATCATCACACGCGGAGATTTGCATTCCCTCGCATAATGACCTCCTCCCTTACAACGATGACAAATAATATCACTTGTGTGCCCTGTTGATGCCATGGAAGAAGAAGAACGCTGTGCAGGCCCCGCAGGTGCGCTCTTGGCAGATAATGGTGGTTGTGCCTGTTTTCTTGTATCACGGCTGGAGGTGGCACCGGATGGAGGTGCTGGTGCTGTTGAAGTAGAAGATGCACGTGGTGTCCATGATGAAGGTCGGCCTGCAGAAAAGTTAGTTCGCCCCAATGCTTGTCGATCCTGCACTTCACGTTCAGCTTTACAAGCAAGATGGAATAAACGAGTGATATTAGTATACTCCTTATAGTCTAGAATGGTCTGAATCTCTCTATTTAATCCACCCAGAAAACGTGCAAGCATAGCTTCATTCTCCTCAACAATACCACATCTAATCATGCCAGTTTGTAATTCCTGATAATATTCTTCTACAGAATTTTTTCCTTGTCTTAAACGCTGCAATTTTTGAAGCAATTCACGTTGATAATATGGTGGAACCCAACGCGTACGCATAGCAGTTTTCAAAGCATCCCAAGTAGTTGGAATAGGATATAATCTACAATGTTCAGACCACCATACACATGCAAAACTAGTGATGAGGACATCAATACAACTGTTACACCCACAGCCCCTGCTGCTATACATACTGGACCAATTACTAGAGCTCGTGCACGCCAACTAAATTACCAGGTACTTTCGTTTCTTGGTAATGATTCTAATGTTCATGAGAATATGATGCTGCCTAAATTGGATACATTTGTTTTGCTTACAAATGAAGGGCCTAGCTTGGAGAAGGATGAACATTGGAGCAAGAACAAGCATGCAGATGATGGCATGCGCAAGGGGAACAAGAACGGAGTTACAAGTGATGATTTCAGGACTTTGAAGCCACCATAATGGGTGCATGAAGCCTTGGACGAAATATACAAGATGCCACTTCATAAATTTCATCCCGAGGCTATTTTAGGTGCTGCGTCACCTTATTATTGGGCCAGGCCCATGTAATTTCGAAATACATAAGTATAGGCTATTTTTAGAGTCCGTATGTGTGGGGAAACAAGAGATAGGGTTGATTTCGGACCCCTCCACCAAGGGCCACGAAATTCCCCCCTCTTCCTCCATATATACAGCCCTTAGGGCATCGTTTAGACTTTGGGTTTTGTTTAGATTAAAAGTTCGCCATAGCTGCAACTTCGCGTACTTCGTTTGTGTTCAACGACCAGACAAAGGCGTCACAGAACCCCACCTTGATCAATAAAGCTTTCATCTTATATTCGCAATATCCAGATTGCAATCTCAGTTTCTTGCTTGTTCTTCGTTTGCTCGCAGGAAACAGACCCTCGTGGTCAGGTTGATCGTGCTCCGGCGTGGTCAATAACCTCTCGGAGTTGGTTTAGCGATTGCTAAGGCGGGACGTCCTCGCACGTTCGTAGTCGGATCGTCAAAGTCGACTTCCACCAAAGCGAAATCCATCATCTCATCGAAAGACGGGACACCTCTGCCTCTATCATAGCCCATAAACATCTCCAAAAGTGGCTAAGAAATTTAGTATCACGATCTGAAACAATAGTATTTGGCACACCATGCAAGCGAATAATTTCACGAAAGAACAAATCAGCAACATTAACAGCATCATCGCTTTTATGACAAGGTATAAAGTGTGCCATTTTCGAGAATCTATCCACGACAACAAATATGCTATCCCTCCCCTTCTTTGTTCGAGGTAAACCTAAAACAAAGTCCATAGATATATCCTCCCAAGGAACACTAGGTACAGGCAAAGGCATATATAAACCATGAGGATTGAGTCGTGACTTAGCTTTTTGACATGTAGTGCATCGAGCAATAAAACGCTCAACATCCCGTCTCATCTTTGGCCAAAAGAAATGTGTAGCAAGTACGTCCTCCGTCTTCTTCACGCCAAAGTGTCCCATTAATCCTCCTCCATGCGCCTCCTGCAACAACAAAAGACGAACGGAGCTAGCTGGAATGCATAGCTTGTTAGCACGAAACACAAATCCATCGTTAACGACAAACTTGTTCCACATTCTTCCTTCTTTACAATTCTGCATTACATCTTTAAAATCAGCATCATGCACATATTGATCTTTGATGGTCTCCAAACCAAATATTTTGAAGTCAAGTTGTGAAAGCATAGTATAGCGACGAGACAATGCATCGGCAATAACATTTTCTTTTCCCTTCTTGTGTTTAATGACATAAGGGAAGGTCTCAATGAATTCAACCCATTTAGCATGTCTACGATTCAGTTTAGCTTGACTTTTAATATGTTTCAAAGATTCATGATCAGAATGTATAACAAATTCTTTGGGCCATAAATAATGTTGCCATGTTTCTAAAGTCCGAACAAGAGCATATAATTCTTTATCATAAGTAGAATAATTCAGACTAGGCCCACTCAATTTTTCAGAAAAGTATGCAACAGGTTTGCCATCTTGTAATAACACACCTCCTAATCCAATTCCACTAGCATCACATTCAAGCTCAAAAGTCTTATTAAAATCAGGAAGTTGGAGTAAAGGAGCATGTGTCAACTTATCTTTCAATACCGTGAAGGCTTCTTCCTGTGCGGTACCCCAAAGAAAAGGCACATCTTTCTTTGTAAGCTCATTGAGAGGTGCAGCAATGGTGCTGAAATCTCTCACAAAACGCCTATAGAATCCAGCGAGGCCAAGAAAACTCCTCACTTGTGTGACCGTTTTGGGCTGCGGCCAACTCTCAATAGCTTCAATCGTGGCTTTATCAACTTCAATTCCCTGTGGAGTAACAACATAGCCAAGAAAAGATACGCGGTCGGTGCAAAAGGTGCACTTCCCAAGGTTACCAAACAAACGTGCATCACGTAGAGCAATAAAAACAGCACGTAAATGTTCCAAATGTTCTTCCAAAGATCTGCTATAAATCAATATGTCATCAAAGTAAACTACCACAAATCGTCCAATGAAAGCACGTAAAACTTCGTTCATTAATCTCATGAAAGTACTAGGTGCATTAGTTAACCCAAAAGGCATGACTAACCACTCATATAATCCAAACTTAGTTTTAAATGCTGTTTTCCATTCATCTCCCAATTTCATACGAATTTGATGGTAGCCACTACGCAAATCAACTTTGGAGAATATTGTAGAGCCACTCAATTCATCAAGCATATCATCTAGCCTAGGAATAGGATGACGAGAACGAATAGTAATATTATTAATGCCTCTACAATCAACACACATACGTGATGTACCATCCTTTTTCGGCACTAGAATAATAGGAACAGCGCAAGGACTAAGGGATTCGCGTATATAACCTTTGTCGAGAAGCTCTTGTACTTGACGCATAATCTCCTTCGTCTCCTCTGGATTGGTACGGTATGGTGCACGGTTTGGCAGTGAAGCACCGGGAATTAAGTCAATCTGATCCTCAATCCCTCGAATAGGCGGTAATCCCGGTGGCACGTCTTGTGGAAAGACGTCAGCGAACTCCTGCAAAATGTTAGTGACAGCAGGAGGCAAAGAGGAAGGCACGTCCTCGAATGAAAATAATGCCTCTTTGCACACAAAAGCATAGCAAACAGATTTGCTGAAATCTAGCTCATCAATATCAGATTTGGTGGCAAATAAACATGCACTTTTCAATTTAATTCCAGAAGCAACACTAGATGGTTTATTATTAGGCTTCATTTGTTGCTCAAATTCTTTTGCCACAATCTGATTTTCACTCTTATTCGTCTCCTGTTTTGCTTTATTAGCTCTATTAATATCATCTTTCAAAATGGAATCAGGAGTCATAGGAAGCAAAGTAATATTTTTATCCTTATGAACAAGAGTATAGTGATTGTTTCTACCATGGTGTACAGAATTTTTATCAAATTGCCATGGTCTACCAAGTAATAAGGAACATGCTTGCATAGGTGATAGAGGCAAAGGTGTCTCGTCTTTCGATGAGATGGTGGATTTCGCTTTGGTGGAAGTCGACTTTGACGATCCGACTACGAACGTGCGAGGACGTCGCGCCTTAGCAATCGCTAAACCAACTCCGAGAGGTTATTGACCACGCCGGAGCACGATCAACCTGACCACGAAGGTCTGTTTCCTGCGAGCAAACGAAGAACAAGCAAGAAACTAAGATTGCAATCTGGATATTGCGAATATAAGATGAAAACTTTATTGATCAAGGTGGGGTTCTGTGACGCCTTTGTCTGGTCGTTGAACACAAACGAAGTACGCGAAGTTGCAGCTATGGCGAACTTTTAATCTAAACAAAACCCAAAGTCTAAACGATGCCCTAAGGGCTGTATATATGGAGGAAGAGGGGGGAATTTCGTGGCCCTTGGTGGAGGGGTCCGAAATCAATCCTATCTCTTGTTTCCCCACACATACGGACTCTAGAAATAGCCTATACTTATGTATTTCGAAATTACATGGGCCTGGCCCAATAATAAGGTGACGCAACACCTAAAATAGCCTCGGGACGAAATTTATGAAGTGGCATCTTGTATATTTCGTCCAAGGCTTCATGCACCCATTATGGTGGCTTCAAAGTCCTGAAATCATCACTTGTAACTCCGTTCTTGTTCCCCTTGCGCATGCCATCATCTCCATGCTTGTTCTTGCTCCAATGTTCATCCTTCTCCAAGCTAGGCCCTTCATTTGTAAGCAAAACAAATGTATCCAATTTAGGCAGCATCATATTCTCATGAACATTAGAATCATTACCAAGAAACGTAAGTTCTGGTAATTTAGTTGGCGTGCACGAGCTCTAGTAATTGGTACAGTATGTATAGCAGCAGGGGCTGTGGGTGTAACAATTGTATTGATGTCCTCATCATCCTCCCCTTCTTGAAATGAAGTCGTCCTCGACGGAAGTTCATCTTCCTCACCCAAATAAGGCTTCAAATCTGCAATGTTAAAAGTGGGACTAACCCCAAAATCTGCAGGCAGCTCAAGTTTATATGCATTATCATTTATTTTCTCTAACACCTTAAAGGGACCATCAGCACGTGGCATTAACTTTGATTTGCGCAAATCAGGAAATCTATCCTTACGCAAATGTAACCAAACAAGATCTCCAGGTGCAAACACAACATGTTTTCTACCCTTATCTCCAGCAAGTTTATATTTAGCATTCATGCGCTCAATGTTTTCCTTAGTTAACTCATGCATTTTTAAAATCAATTCAGCACGTTGTTTAGCATCAAAATTAACCTTCTCCGAAGATGGAAGAAGCAACAAATCAATAGGTGCACGAGGTAGGAAACCATACACAACTTCAAAAGGGCACATCTTAGTAGTAGAATGCAATGAACGATTATAAGCAAATTCAATATGAGGCAAGCATTCCTCCCACATTTTCTTATTATTCTTCAAAACAGCCCTAAGCATAGTAGACAACGTTCTATTGACTACTTCAGTTTGTCCATCAGTTTGGGGGTGACAAGTAGTACTAAAAAGCAGTTTAGTCCCCAACTTAGCCCATAAACATCTCCAAAAGTGGCTAAGAAATTTAGTATCACGATCTGAAACAATAGTATTTGGCACACCATGCAAGCGAATAATTTCACGAAAGAACAAATCAGCAATATTAACAGCATCATCGCTTTTATGACATGGTATCAAGTGTGCCATTTTCGAGAATCTATCCACGACAACAAATATGCTATCCCTCCCCTTCTTTGTTCGAGGTAAACCTAAAACAAAGTCCATAGATATATCCTCCCAAGGAATACTAGGTACAGGCAAAGGCATATATAAACCATGAGGATTGAGTCGTGACTTAGCTTTTTGACATGTAGTGCATCGAGCAATAAAACGCTCAACATCCCGTCTCATCTTTGGCCAAAAGAAATGTGTAGCAAGTACGTCCTCCGTCTCCTTCACGCCAAAGTGTCCCATTAATCCTCCTCCATGCGCCTCCTGCAACAACAAAAGACGAACGGAGCTAGCTGGAATGCATAGCTTGTTAGCACGAAACACAAATCCATCGTTAACGACAAACTTGTTCCACATTCTTCCTTCTTTACAATTCTGCATTACATCTTTAAAATCAGCATCATGCACATATTGATCTTTGATGGTCTCCAAACCAAATATTTTGAAGTCAAGTTGTGAAAGCATAGTATAGCGACGAGACAATGCATCAGCAATAACATTTTCTTTTCCCTTCTTGTGTTTAATGACATAAGGGAAAGTCTCAATGAATTCAACCCATTTAGCATGTCTACGATTCAGTTTACCTTGACTTTTAATATGTTTCAAAGATTCATGATCAGAATGTATAACAAATTCTTTGGGCCATAAATAATGTTGCCATGTTTCTAAAGTCCGAACAAGAGCATATAATTCTTTATCATAAGTAGAATAATTCAGACTAGGCCCACTCAATTTTTCAGAAAAGTATGCAACAGGTTTGCCATCTTGTAATAACACACCTCCTAATCCAATTCCACTAGCATCACATTCAAGCTCAAAAGTCTTATTAAAATCAGGAAGTTGGAGTAAAGGAGCATGTGTCAACTTATCTTTCAATACGGAGAAGGCTTCTTCCTGTGCGCTACCCCAAAGAAAAGGCACATCTTTCTTTGTAAGCTCATTGAGAGGTGCAACAATGGTGCTGAAATCTCTCACAAAACGCCTATAGAATCCAGCGAGGCCAAGAAAACTCCTCACGTGTGTGACCGTTTTGGGCTGCGGCCAACTCTCAATAGCTTCAATCTTGGCTTTCTCAACTTCAATTCCCTGTGGAGTAACAACATAGCCAAGAAAAGATACTCGGTCGGTGCAAAAGGTGCACTTCCCAAGGTTACCAAACAAACGTGCATCACGTAGAGCAATAAAAACAGCACGTAAATGTTCCAAATGTTCTTCCAAAGATCTGCTATAAATCAATATGTCATCAAAGTAAACTACCACAAATCGTCCAATGAAAGCACGTAAAACTTCGTTCATTAATCTCATGAAAGTACTAGGTGCATTAGTTAACCCAAAAGGCATGACTAACCACTCATATAATCCAAACTTAGTTTTAAATGCTGTTTTCCATTCATCTCCCAATTTCATACGAATTTGATGGTAGCCACTACGCAAATCAACTTTGGAGAATATTGTAGAGCCACTCAATTCATCAAGCATATCATCTAGCCTAGGAATAGGATGACGATAATGAATAGTAATATTATTAATGCCTCTACAATCAACACACATACGTGATGTACCATCCTTTTTCGGCACTAGAATAATAGGAACAGCACAAGGACTAAGGGATTCGCGTATATACCCTTTGTCGAGAAGCTCTTGTACTTGACGCATAATCTCCTTCGTCTCCTCTGGATTGGTACGGTATGGTGCACGGTTTGGCAGTGAAGCACCGGGAATTAAGTCAATCTGATGCTCAATCCCTCGAATAGGCGGTAATCCCGGTGGCACGTCTTGTGGAAAGACGTCAGCGAACTCCTGCAAAATGTTAGTGACAGCAGGAGGCAAAGAGGAAGGCACGTCCTCGAATGAAAATAATGCCTCTTTGCACACAAAAGCATAGCAAACAGATTTGCTGAAATCTAGCTCATCAATATCAGATTTGGTGGCAAATAAACATGCACTTTTCAATTTAATTCCAGAAGCAACACTAGATGGTTTATTATTAGGCTTCATTTGTTGCTCAAATTCTTTTGCCACAATCTGATTTTCACTCTTATTCGTCTCCTGTTTTGCTTTATTAGCTCTATTAATATCATCTTTCAAAATGGAATCAGGAGTCATAGGAAGCAAAGTAATATTTTTATCCTTATGAACAAGAGTATAGTGATTGTTTCTACCATGGTGTACAGAATTTTTATCAAATTGCCATGGTCTACCAAGTAATAAGGAACATGCTTGCATAGGTACCACATCACAATCAACATAATCAGCATATGTAGAGATACTAAAATGCACATGAACAGTACGTGTTACCTTAACCATGCCGTTGTTGTTGAACCATTGGATGTAGTAAGGATGTGGATGTGGTCTTGTGGTGAGAGAAAGCTTCTCCACCATCTCCATGCTAGCCAAGTTGTTGCAGCTCCCTCCGTCTATTATGACGCGCACAGAACGTTCCTTCACAACTCCCTTGGTATGGAACAAATTGTGCCTCTGAGTTTGCTCAGCTTGTGTGACCTGCACACTCAAAACACGTTGAGCAACTAAACATTCATACCTGTCAGCGTCTTCAGGAGCCATGTATTGCGTCTCATGATCAGAATCATCTCCACCATGTTCTTCACGTGTAATAAGAGCCAATGTCTCCTCATCATAGTCACTAGCGGACTCATATCCACCATCCGCGGTAGCAATCATCACACGCGGAGATTTGCATTCCCTCGCATAATGACCTCCTCCCTTACAACGACGACAAATAATATCACTTGTGTGCCCTGTTGATGCCATGGAAGAAGAAGAACGCTGTGCAGGCCCCGCAGGTGCGCTCTTGGCAGATAATGGTGGTTGTGCCTGTTTTCTTGTATCACGGCTGGAGGTGGCACCGGATGGAGGTGCTGGTGCAGTGGAAGTAGAAGATGCACGTGGTGTCCATGATGAAGGTCGGCCTGCAGAAAAGTTAGCTCGCCCCAATGCTTGTCGATCCTGCACTTCACGTTCAGCTTTACAAGCAAGATGGAATAAACGAGTGATATTAGTATACTCCTTATAGTCTAGAATGGTCTGAATCTCTCTATTTAATCCACCCAGAAAACGTGCAAGCATAGCTTCATTCTCCTCAACAATACCACATCTAATCATGCCAGTTTGTAATTCCTGATAATATTCTTCTACAGAATTTTTCCCTTGTCTTAAACGCTGCAATTTTTGAAGCAATTCACGTTGATAATATGGTGGAACCCAACGCGTACGCATAGCAGTTTTCAAAGCAGCCCAAGTAGTTGGAATAGGATATAATCTACAATGTTCAGACCACCATACACATGCAAAACTAGTGAAAGCACAAACAGCAGCAGCAACTCGTCTCTCCTCAGGATATTGTAAACATGTAAATCGTTGTTCAGTTTCTAACTCCCAAGTAAGATATATATCAGGAACATATCTACCCTCAAATGGTGGAATATTCAATTTCAGTTTAGGAATATGGACATCATCTCGTACCTGAGGTGGTGGTACAGGTGGCTGCATGTAGTGTTGATTTTGATCAACCTCATCCTCATAATCTCCCACATAATCATCCTCCTCCGCATCAGCAGCAGGAGCCACAGAAGTATCAACAGCAGCACCAACAGTTTGGCCAAACGCAAGAGGAACACGGCTTGCTCGGCGGAGGTCTGCTTCGCGACGTGGAGGTAGTCGTTGTTGTTGTTGTTGGAGAGGTGCGTTAGGTGCAGCGGGTGGTGGTGGTGGAAGATGCGCGAGCAATTCATTAAACTTGTTATCGAGCTTTGTTTCGAATGTCTTCTCAAGGCCAGTGATCTTCTCCATGGCCTCTTCAAAATTGTTCAGCACATCTTGCACCTGTTCAGTCATCATTTGCTGAAACTTATCATGAAGCTCCTTGTTCGATAAATTCTCCCAGTCAATCTCGTCGGCTTGTGATCCTGGCATGGTTAGCAGCAATAGAAACACACAAGAATATGATCCTACAGACTACTAAGAAGTGGTGGTGGTGTATCACAAATCCGTCAAGCAAATCTCAAATTCTTACCAGTTCTTACCCAGCAGCAGGCGGTGATCGGCAACCGTTGTAGTCAAAAACTCTCAAAGCTTGGATAGAGCGATTACCAGGGAGAGTCAAACACACGACGTAGATGTATGTGGAGCTGGGAAGGCTTATAGTATGGTAGCAAAAAGGGTCAGCAATAATCAATTCAGAGATGCAAAGTTGAATAAACGCTCAACGACGGTACTGTGCTGGTCCTAGGCTAGACTGTGCTAGAGACGCGAGCCTAGAACACCAACAAAATCACGGCGCGGCACGTAAACAAGGGAAAAGCACACTCTGAAATTTTTTTTTTCGCTCTTTTTTTTGCGCTCTTTTTTTTGCGCTGCTTTTTTTTTGCGAAAAATCACTATAATGGCGAGTGTCTCAAAACTCTTCCTAGGTCAAACTGACAGGATGGGCACGAATTTTTTTTTTTCGACCAATTTTTTTTTTCGACTGCCCGGACCCAAGTAATTTTTTTTCCGAAACCTACTCCGGCAAGGAAACACGAATCGGAATCTAGATGGATCTCGAAAACAAACCTAATATGCAAGGAACTCGGATTAGTGGTGGATATATGGTGGTGGTATATGGCAGCGGTGGTGGTAGCGGTGGTAGTATATGGATATGGATATGAATCGGTGGTGGTATATGAATCGGTGGTGGTATATGGATACGGATTCGGAGCGGTGGCGGATAAGCGGTGGTGGTAGATGGCAGGGGCGATGATGATGGTGCGGCGGCGGCGTGACAACTTATGACCAGAACTCGAAACTCTAAAAGACTAGACTCTAAGACCAGCAACTAGACACGACGATGCAACCGCAAATTCAACAAAGCAAAACCCTAAAAAGATTATGCAAAGGCTCAGATTGGTTCGGATATGATGAACTAACCCTAATTTTTTTTTGTGGCTTTTTCGTGGACTGTAGGTATGAAGAACAGACTCGATCTAAACTACGAAAAACTGTAAAATCTCACCGAGCAACCTGGAAATCTGATACCACTTGATAGAGGCAAAGGTGTCCCGTCTTTCGATGAGATGATGGATATCGCTTTGGTGGAAGTCGACTTTGACGATCCGACTACGAACGTGCGAGGACGTCGCGCCTTAGCAATCGCTAAACCAACTCCGAGAGGTTATTGACCACGCCGGAGCACGATCAACCTGACCACGAGGGTCTGTTTCCTGCGAGCAAACGAAGAACAAGCAAGAAATTGAGATTGCAATCTGGATATTGCGAATATAAGATGAAAGCTTTATTGATCAAGGTGGGGTTCTGTGACGCCTTTGTCTGGTCGTTGAACACAAACGAAGTACGCGAAGTTGCAGCTATGGCGAACTTTTAATCTAAACAAAACCCAAAGTCTAAACGATGCCCTAAGGGCTGTATATATGGAGGAAGAGGGGGGAATTTCGTGGCCCTTGGTGGAGGGGTCCGAAATCAACCCTATCTCTTGTTTCCCCACACATACGGACTCTAAAAATAGCCTATACTTATGTATTTCGAAATTACATGGGCCTGGCCCAATAATAAGGTGACGCAGCACCTAAAATAGCCTCGGGATGAAATTTATGAAGTGGCATCTTGTATATTTCGTCCAAGGCTTCATGCACCCATTATGGTGGCTTCAAAGTCCTGAAATCATCACTTGTAACTCCGTTCTTGTTCCCCTTGCGCATGCCATCATCTGCATGCTTGTTCTTGCTCCAATGTTCATCCTTCTCCAAGCTAGGCCCTTCATTTGTAAGCAAAACAAATGTATCCAATTTAGGCAGCATCATATTCTCATGAACATTAGAATCATTACCAAGAAACGAAAGTACCTGGTAATTTAGTTGGCGTGCACGAGCTCTAGTAATTGGTCCAGTATGTATAGCAGCAGGGGCTGTGGGTGTAACAGTTGTATTGATGTCCTCATCACTAGTTTTGCATGTGTATGGTGGTCTGAACATTGTAGATTATATCCTATTCCAACTACTTGGGATGCTTTGAAAACTGCTATGCGTACGCGTTGGGTTCCACCATATTATCAACGTGAATTGCTTCAAAAATTGCAGCGTTTAAGACAAGGAAAAAATTCTGTAGAAGAATATTATCAGGAATTACAAACTGGCATGATTAGATGTGGTATTGTTGAGGAGAATGAAGCTATGCTTGCACGTTTTCTGGGTGGATTAAATAGAGAGATTCAGACCATTCTAGACTATAAGGAGTATACTAATATCACTCGTTTATTCCATCTTGCTTGTAAAGCTGAACGTGAAGTGCAGGATCGACAAGCATTGGGGCGAACTAACTTTTCTGCAGGCCGACCTTCATCATGGACACCACGTGCATCTTCTACTTCAACTGCACCAGCACCTCCATCAGGTGCCACCTCCAGCCGTGATACAAGAAAACAGGCACAACCACCATTATCTGCCAAGAGCGCACCTGCGGGGTCTACACAGCATTCTTCTTCTTCCATAGCATCAACAGGGCACACAAGTGATATTATTTGTCGTCGTTGTAAGGGAGGAGGTCATTATGCGAGAGAATGCAAATCTCCGCGTGTGATGATTGCTACCGCGGATGGTGGATATGAGTCCGCTAGTGACTATGATGAGGAGACATTGGCTCTTATTACACGTGAAGAACATGGTGGAGATGATTCTGATCATGAGACACAATACATGGCTCCTGAAGACGCTGACAGGTATGAATGTTTAGTTGCTCAACGTGTTTTGAGTGTGCAGGTCACACAAGCTGAGCAAAATCAGAGGCACAATTTGTTCCATACCAAGGGAGTTGTGAAGGAACGTTCTGTGCGCGTCATAATAGACGGAGGGAGCTGCAACAACTTGGCTAGCATGGAGATGGTGGAGAAGCTTTCTCTCACCACAAGACCACATCCACATCCTTACTACATCCAATGGTTCAACAACGGCGGCAAGGTTAAGGTAACACGTACTGTTCGTGTGCATTTTAGTATCTCTACATATGCTGATTATGTTGATTGTGATGTGGTACCTATGCAAGCATGTTCCTTATTACTTGGTAGACCATGGCAATTTGATAAAAATTCTGTACACCATGGTAGAAACAATCACTATACTCTTGTTCATAAGGATAAAAATATTACTTTGCTTCCTATGACTCCTGATTCCATTTTGAAAGATGATATTAATAGAGCTAATAAAGCACAACAGGAGAAGAATAAGAGTGAAAATCAGATTGTGGCAAAAGAATTTGAGCAACAAATGAAGCCTAATAATAAACCATCTAGTGTTGCTTCTGAAATTAAATTGAAAAGTGCATGTTTCTTTGCCACCAAATCTGATATTGATGAGCTAGATTTCAGCAAATCTGTTTGCTATGCTTTTGTGTGCAAAGATGATAGAGGCAGAGGTGTCCCGTCTTTCGATGAGAAGATGGATATCGCTTGGTGGAAGTCGACTTTGACGATTCGACTACGAACGTGCGAGGACGTCGCGCCTTAGCAATCGCTAAACCAACTTCGAGAGGTTATTGACCACGCCGGAGCACGATCAACCTGACCACGAGGGTCTGTTTCCTGCGAGCAAACGAAGAACAAGCAAGAAACTAAGATTGCAATCTGGATATTGCGAATATAAGATGAAAGCTTTATTGATCAAGGTGGGGTTCTGTGACGCCTTTGTCTGGTCGTTGAACACAAACGAAGTACGCGAAGTTGCAGCTATGGCGAACTTTTAATCTAAACAAAACCCAAAGTCTAAACGATGCCCTAAGGGCTGTATATATGGAGGAAGAGGGGGGGAATTTCGTGGCCCTTGGTGGAGGGGTCCGAAATCAACCCTATCTCTTGTTTCCCCACACATACGGACTCTAAAAATAGCCTATACTTATGTATTTCGAAATTACATGGGCCTGGCCCAATAATAAGGTGACGCAGCACCTAAAATAGCCTCGGGATGAAATTTATGAAGTGGCATCTTGTATATTTCGTCGAAGGCTTCATGCACCCATTATGGTGGCTTCAAAGTCCTGAAATCATCACTTGTAACTCCGTTCTTGTTCCCCTTGCGCATGCCATCATCTCCATGCTTGTTCTTGCTCCAATGTTCATCCTTCTCCAAGCTAGGCCCTTCATTTGTAAGCAAAACAAATGTATCCAATTTAGGCAGCATCATATTCTCATGAACATTAGAATCATTACCAAGAAACGAAAGTACCTGGTAATTTAGTTGGCGTGCACGAGCTCTAGTAATTGGTCCAGTATGTATAGCAGCAGGGGCTGTGGGTGTAACAATTGTATTGATGTCCTCATCATCCTCCCCTTCTTGAAATGAAGTCGTCCTCGACGGAAGTTCATCTTCCTCACCCAAATAAGGCTTCAAATCTGCAATGTTAAAAGTGGGACTAACCCCAAAATCTGCAGGCAGCTCAAGTTTATATGCATTATCATTTATTTTCTCTAACACCTTAAAGGGACCATCAGCACGTGGCATTAACTTTGATATGCGCAAATCAGGAAATCTATCCTTACGCAAATGTAACCAAACAAGATCTCCAGGTGCAAACACAACATGTTTTCTACCCTTATCTCCAGCAAGTTTATATTTAGCATTCATACGCTCAATGTTTTCCTTAGTTAACTCATGCATTTTTAAAATCAATTCAGCACGTTGTTTAGCATCAAAATTAACCTTCTCCGAAGATGGAAGAGGCAACAAATCAATAGGTGCACGAGGTAGGAAACCATACACAACTTCAAAAGGGCACATCTTAGTAGTAGAATGCAATGAACGATTATAAGCAAATTCAATATGAGGCAAGCATTCCTCCCACATTTTCTTATTATTCTTCAAAACAGCCCTAAGCATAGTAGACAACGTTCTATTGACTACTTCAGTTTGTCCATCAGTTTGGGGGTGACAAGTAGTACTAAAAAGCAGTTTAGTCCCCAACTTAGCCCATAAACATCTCCAAAAATGGCTAAGAAATTTAGTATCATGATCTGAAACAATAGTATTTGGCACACCATGCAAGCGAATAATTTCACGAAAGAACAAATCAGCAACATTAACAGCATCATCGCTTTTATGACATGGTATAAAGTGTGCCATTTTCTAAAGTCCGAACAAGAGCATATAATTCTTTATCATAAGTAGAATAATTCAGACTAGGCCCACTCAATTTTTCAGAAAAGTATGCAACAGGTTTGCCATCTTGTAATAACACACCTCCTAATCCAATTCCACTAGCATCACATTCAAGCTCAAAAGTCTTATTAAAATCAGGAAGTTGGAGTAAAGGAGCATGTGTCAACTTATCTTTCAATACCGTGAAGGCTTCTTCCTGTGCGGTACCCCAAACAAAAGGCACATCCTTCTTTGTAAGCTCGTTGAGAGGTGCAGCAATGGTGCTGAAATCTCTCACAAAACGCCTATAGAATCCAGCGAGGCCAAGAAAACTCCTCACTTGTGTGACCGTTTTGGGCTGCGGCCAACTCTCAATAGCTTCAATCTTGGCTTTGTCAACTTCAATTCCCTGTGGAGTAACAACATAGCCAAGAAAAGATACTCGGTCGGTGCAAAAGGTGCACTTCCCAAGGTTACCAAACAAACGTGCATCACGTAGAGCAATAAAAACAGCACGTAAATGTTCCAAATGTTCTTCCAAAGATCTGCTATAAATCAGTATATCATCAAAATAGACTACCACAAATTCCAATGAAAGCACGTAAAACTTCGTTCATTAGTCTCATGAAAGTACTAGGCGCATTAGTTAACCCAAAAGGCATGACTAACCACTCATATAATCCAAACTTAGTTTTAAATGCTGTTTTCCATTCATCTCCCAATTTCATACGAATTTGATGGTATCCACTACGCAAATCAACTTTGGAGAATATTGTAGAGCCACTCAATTCATCAAGCATATCATCTAGCCTAGGAATAGGATGACGATAACGAATAGTAATATTATTAATGCCTCTACAATCAACACACATACGTGATGTACCATCCTTTTTCGGCACTAGAATAATAGGAACAGCACAAGGACTAAGGGATTCGCGTATATAACCTTTGTCGAGAAGCTCTTGTACTTGACGCATAATCTCCTTCGTCTCCTCTGGATTGGTACGGTATGGTGCACGGTTTGGCAGTGAAGCACCGGCAATTAAGTCAATCTGATGCTCAATCCCTCGAATAGGCGGTAATCCCGGTGGCACGTCTTGTGGAAAGACGTCAGCGAACTCCTGCAAAATGTTAGTGACAGCAGGAGGCAAAGAGGAAGGCACGTCCTCGAATGAAAATAATGCCTCTTTGCACACAAAAGCATAGCAAACAGATTTGCTGAAATCTAGCTCATCAATATCAGATTTGGTGGCAAATAAACATGCACTTTTCAATTTAATTCCAGAAGCAACACTAGATGGTTTATTATTAGGCTTCATTTGTTGCTCAAATTCTTTTGCCACAATCTGATTTTCACTCTTATTCGTCTCCTGTTTTGCTTTATTAGCTCTATTAATATCATCTTTCAAAATGGAATCAGGAGTCATAGGAAGCAAAGTAATATTTTTATCCTTATGAACAAGAGTATAGTGATTGTTTCTACCATGGTGTACAGAATTTTTATCAAATTGCCATGGTCTACCAAGTAATAAGGAACATGCTTGCATAGGTACCACATCACAATCAACATAATCAGCATATGTAGAGATACTAAAATGCACATGAACAGTACGTGTTACCTTAACCATGCCGTTGTTGTTGAACCATTGGATGTAGTAAGGATGTGGATGTGGTCTTGTGGTGAGAGAAAGCTTCTCCACCATCTCCATGCTAGCCAAGTTGTTGCAGCTCCCTCCGTCTATTATGACGCGCACAGAACGTTCCTTCACAACTCCCTTGGTATGGAACAAATTGTGCCTCTGAGTTTGCTCAGCTTGTGTGACCTGCACACTCAAAACACGTTGAGCAACTAAACATTCATACCTGTCAGCGTCTTCAGGAGCCATGTATTGCGTCTCATGATCAGAATCATCTCCACCATGTTCTTCACGTGTAATAAGAGCCAATGTCTCCTCATCATAGTCACTAGCGGACTCATATCCACCATCCGCGGTAGCAATCATCACACGCGGAGATTTGCATTCCCTCGCATAATGACCTCCTCCCTTACAACGACGACAAATAATATCACTTGTGTGCCCTGTTGATGCCATGGAAGAAGAAGAACGCTGTGCAGGCCCCGCAGGTGCGCTCTTGGCAGATAATGGTGGTTGTGCCTGTTTTTTTGTATCACGGCTGGAGGTGGCACCGGATGGAGGTGCTGGTGCAGTTGAAGTAGAAGATGCACGTGGTGTCCATGATGAAGGTCGGCCTGCAGAAAAGTTAGTTCGCCCCAATGCTTGTCGATCCTGCACTTCACGTTCAGCTTTACAAGCAAGATGGAATAAACGAGTGATATTATGATAGAGGCAAAGGTGTCCCGTCTTTCGATGAGATGGTGGATTTCGCTTTGGTGGAAGTCGACTTTGACGATCCGACTACGAACGTGCGAGGACGTCGCGCCTTAGCAATCGCTAAACCAACTCCGAGAGGTTATTGACCACGCCGGAGCACGATCAACCTGACCACGAGGGTCTGTTTCCTGCGAGCAAACGAAGAAGAAGCAAGAAACTAAGATTGCAATCTGGATATTGCGAATATAAGATGAAAGCTTTATTGATCAAGGTGGGGTTCTGTGACGCCTTTGTCTGGTCGTTGAACACAAACGAAGTACGCGAAGTTGCAGCTATGGCGAACTTTTAATCTAAACAAAACCCAAAGTCTAAACGATGCCCTAAGGGCTGTATATATGGAGGAAGAGGGGGGGAATTTCGTGGCCCTTGGTGGAGGGGTCCGAAATCAACCCTTATCTCTTGTTTCCCCACACATACGGACTCTAAAAATAGCCTATACTTATGTATTTCGAAATTACATGGGCCTGGCCCAATAATAAGGTGACGCAGCACCTAAAATAGCCTCGGGACGAAATTTATGAAGTGGCATCTTGTATATTTCGTCCAAGGCTTCATGCACCCATTATGGTGGCTTCAAAGTCCTGAAATCATCACTTGTAACTCCGTTCTTGTTCCCCTTGCGCATGCCATCATCTCCATGCTTGTTCTTGCTCCAATGTTCATCCTTCTCCAAGCTAGGCCCTTCATTTGTAAGCAAAACAAATGTATCCAATTTAGGCAGCATCATATTCTCATGAACATTAGAATCATTACCAAGAAACGAAAGTACCTGGTAATTTAGTTGGCGTGCACGAGCTCTAGTAATTGGTCCAGTATGTATAGCAGCAGGGGCTGTGGGTGTAACAATTGTATTGATGTCCTCATCATGGTGTGCCAAATACTATTGTTTCAGATCGTGATACTAAATTTCTTAGCCACTTTTGGAGATGTTTATGGGCTAAGTTGGGGACTAAACTGCTTTTTAGTACTACTTGTCACCCCCAAACTGATGGACAAACTGAAGTAGTCAATAGAACGTTGTCTACTATGCTTAGGGCTGTTTTGAAGAATAATAAGAAAATGTGGGAGGAATGCTTGCCTCATATTGAATTTGCTTATAATCGTTCATTGCATTCTACTACTAAGATGTGCCCTTTTGAAGTTGTGTATGGTTTCCTACCTCGTGCACCTATTGATTTGTTGCCTCTTCCATCTTCGGAGAAGGTTAATTTTGATGCTAAACAACGTGCTGAATTGATTTTAAAAATGCATGAGTTAACTAAGGAAAACATTGAGCGTATGAATGCTAAATATAAACTTGCTGGAGATAAGGGTAGAAAACATGTTGTGTTTGCACCTGGAGATCTTGTTTGGTTACATTTGCGTAAGGATAGATTTCCTGATTTGCGCATATCAAAGTTAATGCCACGTGCTGATGGTCCCTTTAAGGTGTTAGAGAAAATAAATGATAATGCATATAAACTTGAGCTGCCTGCAGATTTTGGGGTTAGTCCCACTTTTAACATTGCAGATTTGAAGCCTTATTTGGGTGAGGAAGATGAACTTCCATCGAGGACGACTTCATTTCAAGAAGGGGAGGATGATGAGGACATCAATACAATTGTTACACCCACAGCCCCTGCTGCTATACATACTGGACCAATTACTAGAGCTCGTGCACGCCAACTAAATTACCAGGTACTTTCGTTTCTTGGTAATGATTCTAATGTTCATGAGAATATGATGCTGCCTAAATTGGATACATTTGTTTTGCTTACAAATGAAGGGCCTAGCTTGGAGAAGGATGAACATTGGAGCAAGAACAAGCATGGAGATGATGGCATGCGCAAGGGGAACAAGAACGGAGTTACAAGTGATGATTTCAGGACTTTGAAGCCACCATAATGGGTGCATGAAGCCTTGGACGAAATATACAAGATGCCACTTCATAAATTTCGTCCCGAGGCTATTTTAGATGCCGCGTCACCTTATTATTGGGCCAGGCCCATGTAATTTCGAAATACATAAGTATAGGCTATTTTTAGAGTCCGTATGTGTGGGGAAACAAGAGATAGGGTTGATTTCGGACCCCTCCACCAAGGGCCACGAAATTCCCCCCTCTTCCTCCATATATACAGCCCGTAGGGCATCGTTTAGACTTTGGGTTTTGTTTAGATTAAAAGTTCGCCATAGCTGCAACTTCGCGTACTTCGTTTGTGTTCAACGACCAGACAAAGGCGTCACAGAACCCCACCTTGATCAATAAAGCTTTCAACTTATATTCGCAATATCCAGATTGCAATCTTAGTTTCTTGCTTGTTCTTCGTTTGCTCGCAGGAAACAGACCCTCGTGGTCAGGTTGATCGTGCTCCGGCGTGGTCAATAACCTCTCGGAGTTGGTTTAGCGATTGCTAAGGCGCGACGTCCTCGGACGTTCGTAGTCGGATCGTCAAAGTCGACTTCCACCAAAGCGAAATCCACCATCTCATCGAAAGACGGGACACCTCCGCCTCTATCAAATATGGACATCATCTCGTACCTGAGGTGGTGGTGCAGGCCTACCATTACGAATATATACCTGAGGTCGACCTGCTGGCGGTGGTGCTGGTGGTTGCACGTAGTTCTGATTTTGAGCAACCTCATCCTCGTAATCTCCCACATAATCATCCTCCTCCGCATCGGCAGCAGGAGCCACAGAAGTATCAACAGCAGCACCAACAGTTTGGCCAAACGCAAGAGGAAAACGGCTCGCTCGGCGGAGGTCTATTTCGCGACGTGGAGGTAGTCGTTGTTGTTGTTGTTGGAGAGGTGCGTTAGGTGCAGCGGGTGGTGGTGGTGGAAGACGCGCGAGCAATTCATTAAACTTGTTATCGAGCTTTGTTTTGAACGTCTTCTCCATGCCATCTATCTTCTCCATGGCCTCTTCAAATCTGTTTAGCACGTCTTGCACCTGTCCACTCATCATTTGCTGAAATTTATCATGCAAATCCTTATTCGTCATGTTCTCCCAGTCAGTCTCGTCGGCTTGTGATCCTGGCATGGTTAGCAGCAATAGAAACACACAAGAATATGATCCTACAGACTACTAACAAGAGGTGGTGGTGGGTGTCA
This sequence comes from Triticum aestivum, assembly GCF_018294505.1. Taxonomy (NCBI): domain Eukaryota; kingdom Viridiplantae; phylum Streptophyta; class Magnoliopsida; order Poales; family Poaceae; genus Triticum; species Triticum aestivum. The sequence continues at coordinate 3,469 of NW_025228203.1, read as the reverse complement.
CAAATTCGTCAAGCAAATCTCAAATTCTTACCAGTTCTTACCCAGCAGCAGGCGGTGATCGGCAACCGTTGTAGTCAAAAACTCTCAAAGCTTGGATAGAGCGATTACCAGGGAGAGTCAAACGCACGACGTAGATGTATGTGGAGCTGGGAAGGCTTATAATATGGTAGCAAAAAGGGTCAGCAATAATCAATTCAGAGATGCGAAGTTGAATAAACGGTCGACGATGGTACTATGCTGGTCCTAGGCTAGACTGTGCTAGAGCCGCGAGCCTAGAACACCAACAAAATCACGACGCAGCACGTAAACAAGGGAAAAGCACACTCTGGAATTTTTTTTTCGCTCTTTTTTTTGCGCTCTTTTTTTGCGCTGTTTTTTTTTGCGAAAAATCACTATAATGGCGAGTGTCTCAAAACTCTTCCTAGCTCAAACTGACAGGATGGGCATGAAATTTTTTCGACAATTTTTTTTTTCAACTGCCCGGACCCAAAAACTGGAAATGGGTCAAAAAAAACTTCCTATAATGGCACCTGTCTCAAAACACTCAGAAACACCTAAAAATAGGATAGCCAGAAAATTTTTCGAAAAATGCGTTTTCGAAATTTTTTGGGCCTAAACGGAGCGTGGTTTCCGGACTCTTTTTTTTTTCCAAAACCTACTCCGGCAAGGAAAACACGAATCGGAATCTAGATGGATCTCGAAAACAAACCTAATATGACAAGAATTCGGATTGGTGGTGGATATATGGTGGTAGATGGCAGCGGTGGTGGTATATGACAGCTGTGGTGGTATATGGATTCAAAGCGGTGGCGGATAAGCGGTGGTGGTAGATGGCAGGGGTGATGATGATGGTGCGGCGGCGGCGTGACAACTTATGACCAGATCTCGAAACTCTAAAAGACTAGACTCTAAGACCAGCAACTAGACACGACGCTGCAACTGCAAATTCAACAAAGCAAAACCCTAAAAAGATTATGCAAAGGCTTAGATTGGTTCGGATATGATGAACTAACCCTAATTTTTTTGTGGCTTTTTCATGGACTATAGGTATGAAGAACAGACTCGATCTAAACTACGAAAAACTGTAAAATCTCACCGAGCAACCTGGAAATCTGATACCACTTGATAGAGGCAAAGGTGTCCCGTCTTTCGATGAGATGATGGATATCGCTTTGGTGGCGGTCGACTTTGACGATCCGACTACGAACGTGCGAGGACGTCGCGCCTTAGCAATCGCTAAACCAACTCCGAGAGGTTATTGACCACGCCGGAGCACGATCAACCTGATAGAGGCAAAGGTGTCCCGTCTTTCGATGAGATGATGGATTTCACTTTCGTGGAAGTCGACTTTGACGATCCGACTACGAACGTGTGAGGACGTCGCGCCTTAGCAATCGCTAAACCAACTCCGAGAGGTTATTGACCACGCCGGAGCACGATCAACCTGACCACGAGGGTCTGTTTCCTGCGAGCAAACGAAGAACAAGCAAGAAACCGAGATTGCAATCTGGATATTGCGAATATAAGATGAAAGCTTTATTGATCAAGGTGGGGTTCTGTGACGCCTTTGTCTGGTCGTTGAACACAAACGAAGTACGTGAAGTTGCAGCTATGGCGAACTTTTAATCTAAACAAAACCCAAAATCTAAACGGTGCCCTAAGGGCTGTATATATGGAGGAAGAGAGGGGGAATTTCGTGGCCCTTGGTGGAGGGGTCCGAAATCAACCCTATCTCTTGTTTCCCCACACATACGGACTCTAAAAATAGCCTATACTTATGTATTTCGAAATTACATGGGCCTGGCCCAATAAAAAAGGTGACGCAGCACCTATAATAGCCTCGGGACGAAATTTATGAAGTGGCATCTTGTATATTTCGTCCAAGGCTTCATGCACCCATTATGGTGGCTTCAAAGTCCTGAAATCATCACTTGTAACTCCGTTCTTGTTCCCCTTGCGCATGCCATCATCTCCATGCTTGTTCTTGCTCCACTGTTCATCCTTCTCCAAGCTAGGCCCTTCATTTGTAAGCAAAACAAATGTATCCAATTCAGGCAGCATCATATTCTCATGAACATTAGAATCATTACCAAGAAACGAAAGTACTTGCTAATTTAATTGGTGTGCGCGAGCTCTAGTAATTGGTCCCGTATATGTAGCAGTAGGGGCTGTGGGTGTAACAATGGTATTGATGTCCTCATCATCCTCCCCTTCTTGAAATGAAGTCGTCCTCGACGGAAGCTCATCTTCCTCACCCAAATAAGGCTTCAAATCTGCAATGTTAAAAGTGGGACTAACCCCAAAATCTGCAGGCAGCTCAAGTTTATATGCATTATCATTTATTTTCTCTAACACCTTAAAGGGACCATCAGCACGTGGCATTAGCTTTGATTTGCGCAAATCAGGAAATCTATCCTTACGCAAATGTAACCAAACAAGATCTCCATGTGCAAACACAACATGTTTTCTACCCTTATCTCCAGCAAGTTTATATTTAGCATTCATACGCTCAATGTTTTCCTTAGTTAACTCATGCATTTTTAAAAGCAATTCAGCACGTTGTTTAGCATCAAAATTAACCTTCTCCGAAGATGGAAGAGGCAACAAATCAATAGGTGCACGAGGTAGGAAACCATACACAACTTCAAAAGTGATAGAGGCGGAGGTGTCCCGTCTTTCGATGAGATGGTGGATTTCGCTTTGGTGGAAGTCGACTTTGACGATCCGACTACGAACGTGCGAGGACGTCGCGCCTTAGCAATCGCTAAACCAACTCAGAGAGGTTATTGACCACGCCGGAGCACGATCAACCTGACCACGAGGGTCTGTTTCCTGCGAGCAAACGAAGAACAAGCAAGAAACTAAGATTGCAATCTGGATATTGCGAATATAAGATGAAAGCTTTATTGATCAAGGTGGGGTTCTGTGACGCCTTTGTCTGGTCGTTGAACACAAACGAAGTACGCGAAGTTGCAGCTATGGCGAATTTTTAATCTAAACAAAACCCAAAGTCTAAACGATGCCCTAAGGGCTGTATATATGGAGGAAGAGGGGGAGAATTTCGTGGCCCTTGGTGGAGGGGTCCGAAATCAACCCTATCTCTTGTTTCCCCACACATACGGACTCTAAAAATAGCCTATACTTATGTATTTCGAAATTACATGGGCCTGGCCCAATAATAAGGTGACGCAGCACCTAAAATAGCCTCGGGACGAAATTTATGAAGTGGCGTCTTGTATATTTCGTCCAAGGCTTCATGCACCCATTATGGTGGCTTCAAAGTCCTGAAATCATCACTTGTAACTCCGTTCTTGTTTCCCTTGCGCATGCCATCATCTCCATGCTTGTTCTTGCTCCAATGTTCATCCTTCTCCAAGCTAGGCCCTTCATTTGTAAGCAAAACAAATGTATCCAATTTAGGCAGCATCATATTCTCATGAACATTAGAATCATTACCAAGAAACGAAAG
>NW_025228202.1:113762-114852 GCF_018294505.1 Triticum aestivum | reverse complement strand
CCACATAGCATGTGCAAGAAAGTAGGGAGGGTTACAACAAAAACTAGATGCACTTCGTGTACAAAACGGACAGTCTCTTTCGAAGTATCAGGGTTTCATACGGAAACTCGTCTGTTACAAAGGGATTTCATTTTTTGAACTTATTTGAACTCCAGACTTTTTCTATGTTCAAAATGCACCATTCAAAGCCACATCATCAATTTTCAACCCTTTCTGACTTCATTTGTTATTTTTCATGCATTTACTTATTATTTTGAGCTATAAGAACCTGAAATTGAAAAGCATTTCAAATGAACTCTGAAAAGGTTGAAAGTTGGCACGCTATCATCATTTCATCCACATAGCATGTGCAAGAACTAGGGAGGGTTACGACAAAAATTAGATGCACTTCGTGTACAAAACGGACAGTCTATTTCGAAGTATCAGGGTTTCATACGGAAACTCGTCGGTTACATAGGGATTACATTTTTTGAACTTATTTGAACTCCAAACTTTTTCTGTGTTGAAAATGCACCATTCAAAGCCGTATCATCAATTTTCAACACTTTCTGACTTCATTTGTTATTTTTCATGCATTTACTGCTTATTCTGAGCTATAAGACCCTGAAATTGAAAAGCATTTCAAATGAACTCTGAAAAGGTTGAAAGGTTGCATGGTATCATCATTTCACCCACATAGCATGTGCAAGAAAGTAGACAGGGTTACGGCAAAAATTGGATGCACTTCGTGTACAAAACGGACAGTCTCTTTCGAAGTATCAGGGTTTCATACGGAAACTCGTCGGTTACAAAGGGATTTCATTTTTTGAACTTATTTGAACTCCAGACTTTTCTGTGTTCAAAATGCACCATTCAAAGCCACATCATCAATTTTCAACCCTTTCTGACTTCATTTGTTATTTTTCATGCATTTACTGATTATTTTGAGCTATAAGACCCTGAAATTGAAAAGCATTTCAAATAAACTCTGAAAAGGTTGAAAGTTGGCATGCTATCATCATTTCATCCACATAGCATGTGCAAGAAAGTAGGGAGGGTTACGACAAAAACTAGATGCACTTCGTGTACAAAACGGACAGTCTCTTTCGAA
>NW_025228202.1:107808-108530 GCF_018294505.1 Triticum aestivum | reverse complement strand
CTTTCTGACTTCATTTGTTATTTTTCATGCATTTACTGATTATTTTGAGCTATAAGACCCTGAAATTGAAAAGCATTTCAAATGAACTCTGAAAAGGTTAAAAGTTGGCATGGTATCATCATTTCATCCACATAGCATATGCAAGAAAGTTGAGAGGGTTACGGCAAAAATTGGATGCACTTCTTGTACAAAACGGACAGTCTCTTTCGAAGTATCAGGGTTACATACGGAAACTCGTCTGTTACAAAGGGATTTCATTTTTTTAAACTTATTTGAACTCCTGACTTTTTGTGTGTTCAAAATGCACCATTCAAAGCCACATCATCAATTTTTAACCCTTTCTGACTTCATTTGTTATTTTTCATGCATTTACTGCTTATTTTGAGCTATATGACCCTGAAATTGAAAAGCATTTCAAATGAACTCTGAAAAGGTTGAAAGTTGGCATGGTATCATCATTTCATCCACATAGCATGTGCAACAAAGTAGGGAGGGTTACGACAAAGACTAGATGAACTTCGTGTACAAAATGGATAGTCTCTTTCGAACTATCAGGGTTTCATACGGAAACTCGTCTATTACAAAGGGATTTCATTTTTTGAACTTATTTGAACTCCAGACTTTTTCTGTGTTCAAAATGCACCATTCAAAGCCACATCATCAATTTTCAACCCTTTCTGACTTCATTTGTTATTTTTCATGCATTTACTTATTATTTTGAG
>NW_025228202.1:106518-107798 GCF_018294505.1 Triticum aestivum | reverse complement strand
TGGAAGAAAGTAGGGAGGGTTACGACAAAAACTAGATGCACTTCGTGTACAAAACGGATAGTCTCTTTCGAACTATCAGGGTTTCATACGGAAACTCGTCTATTACAAAGGGATTTCATTTTTTGAACTTATTTGAACTCCAGACTTTTTCTGTGTTCAAAATGCACCATTCAAAGCCACATCATCAATTTTCAACCCTTTCTGACTTCATTTGTTATTTTTCATGCATTTACTTATTATTTTGAGCTATAAGACCCTGAAATTGAAAAGCATTTCAAATGAACTCTGAAAAGGTTGAAAGTTGGCAAGCTATCATCATTTCATCCACATCTCTTGTGCAAGAAAGTAGGGAGGGTTACGACAAAAATTAGATGCACTTCGTGTACAAAATGGACAATCTCTTTCGAAGTATCAGGGTTTCGTACGGAAACTCATCTGTTACAAAGGGATTTCAATTTTTGAACTTATTTGAACTCCAGAATTTTTGTGTGTTCAAAATGCACTATTCAAAGCCACATGATCAATTTTCAACCCTTTCTGACTTCATTTGTTATTTTTCATGCATTTACTTATTATTTTGAGCTATAAGACCCTGAAATTGAAAAGCATTAGAAATGAACTCTTAAAAGGTTGAAAGTTGGCATGGTATCATCATTTCATCCACATAGCATATGCAAGAAAGTTGAGAGGGTTACGGCAAAAATTGGATGCACTTCGTGTACAAAATGGACAATCTCTTTCGAAGTATCAAGGTTACATACGGAAACTCGTCTGTTACAAAGGGATTTCATTTTTTTAAACTTATTTGAACTCCTGACTTTTTGTGTGTTCAAAATGCACCATTCAAAGCCACATCATCAATTTTTAACCCTTTCTGAGTTCATTTGTTATTTTCATGCATTTACTGCTTATTTTGAGCTATAAGACCCTGAAATTGAAAAGCATTTCAAATGAACTCTGAAAAGGTTGAAAGTTGGCACGCTATCATCATTTCATACACATAGCATGTGCAAGAAAGTAGGGAGGGTTACGAAAAAAACTGGATGCACTTCGTGTACAAAACGGACAGTCTCTTTTGAAGTATCAGAGTTTCACATGGAAACTCGTCTATTACAAAGGGATTTCATTTATTGAACTTATTTGAACTCCAGACTTTTTCTGTGTTCAAAATGCACCATTCAAAGCCACATCATCAATTTTCAACCCTTTCTGACTTCATTTGTTATTTTTCATGCATTTACTGATTATTTTGAGCTATAAGACCCTGAAATTGAAAAGCA
>NW_025228202.1:105336-106381 GCF_018294505.1 Triticum aestivum | reverse complement strand
GAAAGGGATTTCATTTTCTGAACTTATTTGAACTCCAGACTTTTTCTGTGTTCAAAATGCACCATTCAAAGCCACATCATCAATTTTCAACCCTTTCTGACTTCATTTGTTATTTTTCATGCATTTACTTATTATTTTGAGCTATAAGACCCTGAAACTGAAAAGCATTAGAAATGAACTCTGAAAAGGTTGAAAGTTGGCATGGTATCATCATTTCATCCACATAGCATATGCAAGAAAGTTGAGAGGGTTACGGCAAAAATTGGGTGCGCTTCGTGTACAAAACGGACAGTCTCTTTCGAAGTATCAGGGTTTCATACGGAAACTCGTCTGTTACAAAGGGATTTCATTTTTTAAACTTATTTGAACTCCTGACTTTTTGTGTGTTCAAAATGCACCATTCAAGGCCACATCATCAATTTTTAACCCTTTCTGAGTTCATTTGTTACTTTTCATGCATTTACTGCTTATTTTGAGCTATAAGACCCTGAAATTGAAAAGCATTTCAAATGAACTCTGAAAAGGTTGAAAGGTTGCATGGTATCATCATTTCACCCACATAGCATGTGCAAGAAAGTAGAGAGGGTTACGGCAAAAATTGGATGCACTTTGTGTACAAAATGGACAGTCTTTTTCGAAGTATCAGGGTTTCATACGGAAACTCGTCTGTTACAAAGGGATTTCATTTTTTGAACTTATTTGAACTCCAGACTTTTTTTGTGTTCAAAATGCACCATTCAAAGCCACATCATCTAGTTTCAACCCTTTCTGACTTCATTTGTTATTTTTCATGCATTTATTTATTATTTTGAGCTATAAGACCCTGAAATTGAAAAGCATTTCAAATGAACTCTGAAAAGGTTGAAAGTTGGCACGCTATCATCATTTCATCCACATAGCATGTGCAAGAAAGTAGGGAGGGTTACGACAAAAATTAGATGCACTTCGTGTACAAAATGGACAATCTCTTTCGAAGTATCAGGGTTTCATACGGAAACTCATCTGTTACAAAGGGATTTCAATTTTTAAACTTATTTGAATTCCA
>NW_025228202.1:102724-105179 GCF_018294505.1 Triticum aestivum | reverse complement strand
CATCATCAATTTTCAACCCTTTCTCACTTCATTTGTTATTTTTCATGCATTTACTTATTATTTTGAGCTATAAGACCCTGAAACTGAAAAGCATTAGAAATGAACTCTGAAAAGGTTGAAAGTTGGCATGGTATCATCATTTCATCCACATAGCATATGCAAGAAAGTTGAGAGGGTTACGCCAAAAATTGGATGCACTTCGTGTACAAAATGGACAATCTCTTTCGAAGTATCAGGGTTACATACGGAAACTCGTCTGTTACAAAGGGATTTCATTTTTTTAAACTTATTTGAACTCCTGACTTTTTGTGTGTTCAAAATGCACCATTCAAAGCCACATCATCAATTTTTAACCCTTTCTGAGTTCATTTCTTATTTTTCATGCATTTACTGCTTATTTTGAGCTATAAGACCCTGAAATTGAAAAGCATTTCAAATGAACTCTGAAAAGGTTGAAAGGTTGCATGGTATCATCATTTCACCCACATAGTATGTGCAAGAAAGTAGAGAGGGTTACGGCAAAAATTGGATGCACTTCGTGTACAAAACGGACAGTCTCTTTCGAAATATCAGGGTTTCATACGGAAACTCGTCGGTTACAAAGGGATTTCATTTTGTGAACTTATTTGGACTCCAGACTTTTTCTTTGTTCAAAATGCACTATTCAAAGCCACATCATCAATTTTCAACCCTTTCTGACTTCATTTGTTATTTTTCATGCATTTACTGATTATTTTGAGCTATAAGACCCTGAAATTGAAAAGCATTTCAAATGAACTTTGAAAAGGTTGAAAGTTGGCATGCTATCATCATTTCATCCACATAGCATGTGCAAGAAACTAGGGAGGGTTACGACAAAAACTAGATGCACTTCGTGTACAAACCGGACAGTCTGTTTCGAAGTATCAGGGTTTCATTCAGAAACTCGTCTGTTACAAAGGGATTTCATTTTTTGAACTTATTTGAACTCCAGACTTTTTCTGTGTTCAAAATGCACCATTCAAAGCCACATCATCAATTTTCAACCCTTTCTGACATCATTTGTTATTTTTCATGCATTTACTGATTATTTTGAGCTATAAGACCCTGAAATTGAAAAGCATTTCAAATGAACTCTGAAAAGGTTGAAAGTTGGCACGCTATCATCATTTCATACACATAGCATGTGCAAGAAAGTAGGGAGGGTTACGAAAAAAATTAGATGCACTTCGTGTACACAATGGACAATCTCTTTCGAGGTATCAGGGTTTCATGCGGAAACTCATCTGTTACAAAGGGATTTCAATTTTTTGATCTTATTTGAACTCCAGACTTTTTGTGTGTTCAAAATGCACCATTCAAAGCCACATCATCAATTTTCAACCCTTTCTGACTTCATTTGTTATTTTTCATGCATTTACTTATTATTTTGAGCTATAAGACCCTGAAATTGAAAAGCATTTCAAATGAACTCTGAAAAGGTTGAAAGGTTCCATGGTATCATCATTTCACCCACATTGCATGTGCAAGAAAGTAGAGAGGGTTACGGCAAAAATTGGATGCACTTCGTGTCCAAAACGGAAAGTCTCTTTCGAAGTATCAGGGTTTCATACGGAAACTCGTCGGTTAGAAAGGGATTTCATTTTCTGAACTTATTTGAACTCCAGACTTTTTCTGTGTTCAAAATGCACCATTCAAAGCCACATCATCAATTTTCAACCCTTTCTGACTTCATTTGTTATTTTTCATGCATTTACTTATTATTTTGAGCTATAAGACCCTGAAACTGAAAAGCATTAGAAATGAACTCTGAAAAGGTTTAAAGTTGGCATGGTATCATCATTTCATCCACATAGCATATGCAAGAAAGTTGAGAGGGTTACGGCAAAAATTGGGTGCGCTTCGTGTACAAAACGGACAGTCTCTTTCGAAGTATCAGGGTTTCATACGGAAACTCGTCTGTTAGAAAGGGATTTAATTTTTTAAACTTATTTGAACTCCTGACTTTTTGTGTGTTCAAAATGCACCATTCAAGGCCACAACATCAATTTTTAACCCTTTCTGAGTTCATTTGTTACTTTTCATGCATTTACTGCTTATTTTGAGCTATAAGACCCTGAAATTGAAAAGCATTTCAAATGAACTCTGAAAAGGTTGAAAGTTGGCATGGTATCATCATTTCATCCACATAGCATATGCAAGAAAGTAGAGAGGGTTACGGCAAAAATTGGATGCACTTCGTGTACAAAACGGACAGTCTCTTTCGAAGTATCAGGGTTTCATACGGAAACTCGTCGGTTACAAAGGGATTTCATTTTTTGAACTTATTTGAACTCCAGACTTTTTGTGTGTTCAAAATGCACCATTCAAAGCCACATCATCAATTTTCAACCCTTTCTGACTTCATTTGTTATTTTTCATGCATTTACTGATTATTTTGAGCTATAAGACCCTGAAATTGAAAAGCATTTCAAAT
>NW_025228202.1:100480-102714 GCF_018294505.1 Triticum aestivum | reverse complement strand
CTTTCTGACTTCATTTGTTATTTTTCATGCATTTACTGATTATTTTGAGCTATAAGACCCTGAAACTGAAAAGCATTAGAAATGACCTCTGAAAAGGTTGAAAGTTGGCATGGTATCATCATTTCATCCACATAGCATATGCAAGAAAGTTGAGAGGGTCACGGCAAAAATTGGGTGCACTTCGTGTACAAAACGGACAGTCTCTTTCGAAGTATCAGGGTTTCATACGGAAAATCGTCTGTTACAAAGGGATTTCATTTTTTAAACTTATTTGAACTCCTGACTTTTTGTGTGTTCAAAATGCACCATTCAAGGCCACATCATCAATTTTTAACCCTTTCTGAGTTCATTTGTTATTTTTCATGCATTTACTGCTTATTTTGAGCTATAAGACCCTGAAATTGAAAAGCATTTCAAATGAACTCTGAAAAGGTTGAAAGTTCGCATGGTATCATCATTTCATCCACATAGAATATGCAAGAAAGTTGAGAGGGTTACGGCAAAAATTGGATGCACTTCTTGTACAAAACGGACAAGCTCTTTCGAAGTATCAGGGTTACATACGGAAACTCGTCTGTTACGAAGGGATTTCATTTTTTTAAACTTATTTGAACTCCTGACTTTTTGTGTGTTCAAAATACACCATTCAAAGCCACATCATCAATTTTTAACCCTTTCTGACTTCATTTGTTATTTTTCATGCATTTACTGCTTATTTTGAGCTATATGACCCTGAAATTGAAAAGCATTTCAAATGAACTCTGAAAAGGTTGAAAGTTGGCATGGTATCATCATTTCATCCACATAGCATGTGCAACAAAGTAGGGAGGGTTACGACAAAAACTAGATGAACTTCGTGTACAAAATGGATAGTCTCTTTCGAACTATCAGGGTTTCATACGGAAACTCGTCTATTACAAAGGGATTTCATTTTTTGAACTTATTTGAACTCTAGACTTTTTCTGTGTTCAAAATGCACCATTCAAAGCCACATCATGAATTTTCAACCCTTTCTGACTTCATTTGTTATTTTTCATGCATTTACTTATTATTTTGAGCTATAAGACCCTGAAATTGAAAAGCATTTCAAATGAACTCTGAAAAGGTTGAAAGTTGGCACGCTATCATCATTTCATCCACATCGCTTGTGCAAGAAAGTAGGGAGGGTTACGACAAAAATTAGATGCACTTCGTGTACAAAATGGACAATCTCTTTCGAAGTATCAGGGTTTCATACGGAAACTCGTCTGTTACGAAGCGATTTCATTTTTTTAAACTTATTTGAACTCCTGACTTTTTGTGTGTTCAAAATGCACCATTCAAAGCCACATCATCAATTTTTAACCCTTTCTGACTTCATTTGTTATTTTTCATGCATTTACTGCTTATTTTGAGCTATATGACCCTAAAATTGAAAAGCATTTCAAATGAACTCTGAAAAGGGTTAAAGTTGGCATGGTATCATCATTTCATCCACATAGCATGTGCAACAAAGTAGGGAGGGTTACGACAAAAACTAGATGAACTTCGTGTACAAAATGGATAGTCTCTTTCGAACTATCAGGGTTTCATACGGAAACTCGTCTCTTACAAAGGGATTTCATTTTTTGAACTTATTTGAACTCCAGACTTTTTCTGTGTTCAAAATGCACCATTCAAAGCCACATCATCAATTTTCAACCCTTTCTGACTTCATTTGTTATTTTTCATGCATTTACTTATTATTTTGAGCTATAAGACCCTGAAATTGAAAAGCATTTCAAATGAACTCTGAAAAGGTTGAAAGTTGGCACGCTATCATCATTTCATCCACATCGCTTGTGCAAGAAAGTAGGGAGGGTTACGACAAAAATTGGATGCACTTCGTGTACAAAATGGACAATCTCTTTCGAAGTATCAAGGTTACATACGGAAACTCGTCTGTTACAAAGGGATTTCATTTTTCTAAACTTATTTGAACTCCTGACTTTTTGTGTGTTCAAAATGCACCATTCAAAGCCACATCATCAATTTTTAACCCTTTCTGAGTTCATTTGTTATTTTCATGCATTTACTGCTTATTTTGAGCTATAAGACCCTGAAATTGAAAAGCATTTCAAATGAACTCTGAAAAGGTTGAAAGTTGGCACGCTATCATCATTTCATACACATAGCATGTGCAAGAAAGTAGGGAGGGTTACGAAAAAAATTGGATGCACTTCGTGTACAAAACGGACAGTCTCTTTCGAAGTATC
>NW_025228202.1:95900-99800 GCF_018294505.1 Triticum aestivum | reverse complement strand
TGGCATGGTATCATCATTTCATCCACATAGCATATGCAAGAAAGTAGAGAGGGTTACGGCAAAAATTGGATGCACTTCTTGTACAAAACGGACAGTCTCTTTCGAAGTATCAGGGTTACATACGGAAACTCGTCTGTTACAAAGGGATTTCATTTTTTTATACTTATTTGAACTCCTTTCTTTTTGTGTGCTCAAAATGCACCATTCAAAGCCACATCATCAATTTTTAACCCTTTCTGACTTCATTTGTTATTTTTCATGCATTTACTGCTTATTTATAGCTATAAGACCCTGAAATTGAAAAGCATTTCAAATGAACTCAGAAAAGGTTGAAAGTTGGCATGGTATCATCATTTCATGCACATAGCATGTGCAACAAAGTAGGGAGGGTTACGACAAAAACTAGATGCACTTCGTGTACAAAATGGATAGTCTCTTTCGAACTATCAGGGTTTCATACGGAAACTCGTCTATTACAAAGGGATTTCATTTTTTGAACTTATTTGAACTCCAGACTTTTTCTGTGTTCATAATGCACCATTCAAAGCCACATCATCAATTTTCAACCCTTTCTGACTTCATTTGTTATTTTTCATGCATTTACTTATTATTTTGAGCTATAAGACCCTGAAATTGAAAAGCATTTCAAATGAACTCTGAAAAGGTTGAAAGTTGGCACGCTATCATCATTTCATCCACATAGCATGTGCAAGAAACTAGGGAGTGTAACGACAAAAATTAGATGCACTTCGTGTACAAAATGGACAATCTCTTTCGAGGTATCAGGGTTTCATACGGAAACTCATCTGTTACAAAGGGATTTCAATTTTTTGAAGTTATTTGAACTCCAGACTTTTTGTGTGTTCAAAATGCACCATTCAAAGCCACATCATCAATTTTCAACCCTTTCTGACTTCATTTGTTATTTTTCATGCATTTACTTATTATTTTGAGCTATAAGACCCTGAAATTGAAAAGCATTTCAAATGAACTCTGAAAAGGTTATAAGTTGGCATGGTATCATCATTTCATTCCCATAGCATATGCAAGAAAGTTGAGAGGGTTACGGCGAAAATTGGATGCACTTCGTGTACAAAACGGACAGTCTCTTTCGAAGTGTCAGGGTTTCATTCGGAAACTCGTCGGTTACAAAGGGATTTCATTTTTTGAACTTATTTGAACTCCAGACTTTTTCTGTGTTCAAAATGCACCATTGAAAGCCACATCATCAATTTTCAACCCTTTCTGACTTCATTTGTTATTTTTCATGCACTTACTGATTATTTTGAGCTATAAGACCCTCAAATTGAAAAGCATTTCAAATGAACTCTGAAAAGGATGAAAGTTGGCATGCTATCATCATTTCATCCACATAGCATGTGCAAGAAAGTAGGGAGGGTTACGACAAAAAGTAGATGCACTTCGTGTACAAAACGGACAGTCTCTTTCGAAGTATCAGGGATTCATACGGAAACTCGTCTGTTACAAAGGGATTTCATTTTTTGTACTTATTTGAACTCCAGACTTTTTCTGTGTTCAAAATGCACCATTCAAAGCCACATCCTCAATTTTCAACCCTTTCTGACTTCATTTGTTATTTTTCATGCATTTACTTATTATTTTGAGCTATAAGACCCTGAAATTGAAAAGCATTTCAAATGAACTCTGAAAAGGTTGAAAGTTGGCACGCTATCATCATTTCATCCACATAGCATGTGCAAGAAAGTAGGGAGGGTTACGACAAAAATTAGATGCACTTCGTGTACAAAATGGACAATCTCTTTCGAAGTATCAGGGTTTCATACGAAAACTCATCTGTTACAAAGGGATTTCAATTTTTTAACTTATTTGAACTCCTGACTTTTTGTGTGTTCAAAATGCACTATTCAAAGCCACATCATCAATTTTCAACCCTTTCTGACTTCATTTCTTATTTTTCATACATTTACTTATTATTTTGAGCTATAAGACCTTGAAATTGAAAAGCATTAGAAATGAACAATGAAAAGGTTGAAAGTTGGCATGGTATCATCATTTCATCCACATAGCATATGCAAGAAAGTTGAGAGGGTTACGGCAAAAATTGGATGCACTTCGTGTACAAAATGGACAATATCTTTCGAAGTATCAGGGTTACATACGGAAACTCGTCTGTAACAAAGGGATTTCATTTTTTTAAACTTATTTGAACTCCTGACTTTTTGTGTGTTCAAAATGCACTATTCAAAGCCACATCATCAATTTTTAACCCTTTCTGAGTTCATTTCTTATTTTTCATGCATTTACTACTTATTTTGAGCTATAAGTCCCTGAAATTGAAAAGCATTTCAAATGAACTCTGAAAAGGTTGAAAGTTGGCATGGTATCATCATTTCATCCACATAGCATATGCAAGAAAGTTGAGAGGGTTACGGCAAAAATTGGATGCACTTTTTGTACAAAACAGACAGTCTCTTTCGAAGTATCAGGGTTTCATTCGGAAACTCGTCTGGTACAAAGGGATTTCATTTTTTGAACTTATTTGAACTCCAGACTTTTTCTGTGTTCAAAATGCAACATTCAAAGCCACATCATCAATTTTCAACCCTTTCTGACTTCATTTGTTATTTTTCATGCATTTACTGATTATTTTGAGCTATATGACCCTGAAATTGAAAAGCATTTCAAATGAACTCTGAAAAGGTTGAAAGTTGGCATGCTATCATCATTTCATACACATAGCATGTGCAAGAAAGTAGGGAGGGTTACGACAAAAACTAGATGCACTTCGTGTACAAAATGGACAATCTCTTTCGAGGTATCAGGGTTTCATATGGAAACTCATCTGTTAAAAAGGGATTTCAATTTTTTGATCTTATTTGAACTCCAGAATTTTTCTGTGTTCAAAATGCACCATTCAAAGCCACATCCTCAATTTTCAACCCTTTCTGACTTCATTTGTTATTTTTCGTGCATTTACTGATTATTTTGAGCTATATGACCCTGAAATTGAAAAGCATTTCAAATGAACTCTGAAAAGGTTGAAAGTTCGCATGCTATCATCATTTCACCCACATAGCATGTGCAAGAAAGTTGAGAGGGTTACGACAAAAACTAGATGCACTTCGTGTACAAAACGGACAGTCTCTTTCGAAGTATCAGGGTTTCATACGGAAACTCGTCTGTTACAAAGGGATTTCATTTTTTTAAACTTATTTGAACTCCTGACTTTTTGTGTGTTCAAAATGCACCATTCAAAGCCACATCATCAATTTTTAACCCTTTCTGAGTTCATTTGTTATTTTTCATGCATTTACTACTTATTTTGAGCTATAAGACCCTGATATTGAAAAGCATTTCAAATGAACTCTGAAAAGGTTGAAAGTTGGCATGGTATCATCATTTCATCCACATAGCATATGCAAGAAAGTTGAGAGGGTTACGGCAAAAATTGGATGCACTTCTTGTACAAAACGGACAGTCTCTTTCGAAGTATCAGGGTTACATACGGAAACTCGTCTGTTACAAAGGGATTTCATTTTTTTTAACTTATTTGAACTCCTGACTTTTTGTGTGTTCAAAATGCACCATTCAAAGCCACATCATCAATTTTTAACCCTTTCTGACTTCATTTGTTATTTTTCATGCATTTACTTATTATTTTGAGCTATAAGACCCTGAAATTGAAAAGCATTTCAAATGAACTCTGAAAAGGTTGAAAGTTGGCTTGGTATCATCATTCCATCCACATAGCATGTGGAAGAAAGTTGGGAGGGTTACGACAAAAACTAGATGCACTTCGTGTACAAAACGGATAATCTCTTTCGAACTATCAGGGTTTCATACGGAAACTCGTCTATTACAAAGGGATTTCATTTTTTGAACTTATTTGAACTCCAGACTTTTTCTGTGTTCAAAATG
>NW_025228202.1:93007-95890 GCF_018294505.1 Triticum aestivum | reverse complement strand
CAATTTTCAACCCTTTCTGACTTCATTTGTTATTTTTCATGCATTTACTGATTATTTTGAGCTATAAGACCCTGAAATTGAAAAGCATTTCAAATGAACTCTGAAAAGGTTGAAAGTTGGCATGGTATCATCATTTCATCCACATAGCATGTGCAAGAAAGTAGGGAGGGTTACGAAAAAAATTAGATGCACTTCGTGTACAAAACGGACAGTCTCTTTCGAAGTATCAGGGTTTCATACGGAAACTCGTCTGTTACAAAGGGATTTCATTTTTGAACTTATTTGAACTCCAGACTTTTTCTGTGTTCAAAATGCACCATTCAAAGCCACATCATCAATTTTCAACCCTTTCTGACTTCATTTGTTATTTTTCATGCATTTACTTATTATTTTGAGCTATAACACACTGAAATTGAAAAGCATTTCAAATGAACTCTTAAAAGGTTGAAAGTTGGCACGCTATCATCATTTCATCCACATAGCATGTGCAAGAAAGTAGGGAGGGTTACGACAAAAATTAGATGCACTTCGTGTACAAAATGGACAATCTCTTTCGTGGTATCAGGGTTTCATACGGAAACTCATCTGTTACAAAGGGATTTCAATTTTTTGAAGTTATTTGAACTCCAGACTTTTTGTGTGTTCAAAATACACCATTCAAAGCCACATCATCAATTTTCAACCCTTTCTGACTTCATTTGTTATTTTTCATGCATTTACTTATTATTTTGAGCTATAGGACCCTGAAATTGAAAAGCATTTCAAATGAACTCTGAAAAGGTTGAAAGTTGGCATGGTATCATCATTTCATCCACATAGCATGTGCAAGAAAGTAGCTAGGGTTACGACAAAAACTAGATGCACTTCGTGTACAAAACGGACAGTCTCTTTCGAAGTATCAGGGTTTCTTACGGAAACTCGTCGGTTACAAAGGGATTTCATTTTTTGAACTTATTTGAACTCCAGACTTTTTGTGTGTTCAAAATGCACCATTCAAAGCCACATCATTAATTTTCAACCCTTTCTGACTTCATTTGTTATTTTTCATGCATTTACTTATTATTTTGAGCTATAAGACCCTGAAATTGAAAAGCATTTCAAATGAACTCTGAAAAGGTTGAAAGGTTGCATGGTATCATCATTTCACCCACATAGCATGTGCAAGAAAGTAGAGAGGGTTACGGCAAAAATTGGATGCACTTCGTGTACAAAACGGACAGTCTCTTTCGAAGTATCAGGGTTTCATACGGAAACTCGTCGGTTACAAAGGGATTTCATTTTTGAACTTATTTGAACTCCAGACTTTTTGTGTGTTCAAAATGCACCATTCAAAGCCGCATCATCAATTTTCAACCCTTTCTGACTTCATTTGTTATTTTTCATGCATTTACTGATTATTTTGAGCTATAAGACCCTGAAATTGAAAAGCATTTCAAATGAACTCTGAAAAGGTTGAAAGTTGGCATGCTATCATCATTTCATCCACATAGCATGTGCAAGAAAGTAGCGAGGGTTACGACAAAAACTAGATACACTTCGTGTACAAAACGGACAGTCTCTTTCGAAGTATCAGGGTTTCACATGGAAACTCGTCTATTACAAAGGGATTTCATTTTTTGAACTTATTTGAACTCCAGACTTTTTCTGTGTTGAAAATGCACCATTCAAAGCCACATCATCAATTTTCAACCCTTTCTGACTTCATTTGTTATTTTTCATGCATTTACTTATTATTTTGAGCTATGAGACCCTGAAATTGAAAAGCATTTCAAATGAACTCTGAAAAGGTTGAAAGTTGGCATGGTATCATCATTTCATCCACATAGCATGTGCAAGAAAGTAGCTAGGGTTACGACAAAAACTAGATGCACTTCGTGTACAAAACGGACAGTCTCTTTCGAAGTATTCGGGTTTCATACAGAAACTCGTCGGTTACAAAGGGATTTCATTTTTTGAACTTATTTGAACTCCAGACTTTTTGTGTGTTCAAAATGCACCATTCAAAGCCACATCATTAATTTTCAACCCTTTCTGACTTCATTTGTTATTTTTCATGCATTTACTTATTATTTTGAGCTATGAGACCCTGAAATTGAAAAGCATTTCAAATGAACTCTGAAAAGGTTGAAAGTTGGCATGGTATCATCATTTCATCCACATAGCATGTGCAAGAAAGTTGAGAGGGTTACGGCAAAAATTGGATGCACTTCGTGTACAAAATGGACAATCTCTTTCGAAGTATCAGGGTTACATACGGAAACTCGTCTGTTACAAAGGGATTTCATTTTTTTAAACTTATTTGAACTCCTGACTTCTTGTGTGTTCAAAATGCACCATTCAAAGCCACATCATCAATTTTTAACCCTTTTTGACTTCATTTGTTATTTTTCATGCATTTACTGCTTATTTTGAGCTATAAGACCCTGAAATTGAAAAGCATTTCAAATGAACTCTGAAAAGGTTGAAAGGTTGCATGGTATCATCATTTCACCCACATAGCATGTGCAAGAAAGTAGAGAGGGTTACGGCAAAAATTGGATGCACTTCGTGTACAAAACGGACAGTCTCTTTCGAAGTATCAGGGTTTCATACGGAAACTCGTCGGTTACAAAGGGATTTCATTTTCTGAACTTATTTGAACTCCAGACTTTTTGTGTGTTCAAAATGCACCATTCAAGGCCACATCATCAATTTTCAACCCTTTCTGACTTCATTTGTTATTTTTCATGCATTTACTGATTATTTTGAGCTATAAGACCCTGAAATTGAAAAGCATTTCAAATGAACTCTGAAAAGGTTGAAAGTTGGCATGGTATCATCATTTCATCCACATAGCATGTGCAAGAAAGTAGCGAGGGGTACGACAAAAACTAGATGCACTTC
>NW_025228202.1:91559-92997 GCF_018294505.1 Triticum aestivum | reverse complement strand
ATTTCATTTTTTAAAACTTATTTGAACTCCTGACTATTTGTGTGTTCAAAATGCACCATTCAAAGCCACATCATCAATTTTTAACCCTTTCTGAGTTCATTTGTTATTTTTCATGCATTTACTGCTTATTTTGAGCTATAAGACCCTGAAATTGAAAAGCATTTCAAATGAACTCTGAAAAGGTTGAAAGGATGCATGGTATCATCATTTCACCCACATAGCATGTGCAAGAAAGTAGAGAGGGTTACAGCAAAAATTGGATGCACTTCGTGTACAAAACGGACAGTCTCTTTCGAAGTATCAGGGTTTCATTCGGAAAGTCGTCGGTTACAAAGGGATTTCATTTTTTGAACTTATTTGAGCTCCAGACTTTTTCTGTGTTCAAAATGCACCATTCAAAGGCACATCATCAATTTTCAACCCTTTCTGACTTCATTTTTTATTTTTCATGCATTTACTGATTATTTTGAGCTATAAGACCCTCAAATTGAAAAGCATTTCAAATGAACTCTGAAAAGGTTAAAAGTTGGCATGGTATCATCATTTCATCCACATAGCATGTGGAAGAAAGTAGGGAGGGTTACGACAAAAAATAAATGCACTTCGTGTACAAAACGGACAGTCTCTTTCGAAGTATCAGGGTTTCATACTGAAACTCGTCTGTTACAAAGGGATTTCATTTTTTGAACTTATTTGAACTCCAGACTTTTTCTGTGTTCAAAATGCACCATTCAAAGCCACATCATCAATTTTCAACCCTTTCTGACTTCATTTGTTATTTTTCATGCATTTACTTATTATTTTGAGCTATAAGACCCTGAAATTGAAAAGCATTTCAAATGAACTCTGAAAAGGTTGAAAGTTGGCTTGGTATCATCATTCCATCCACATAGCATGTGGAAGAAAGTAGGGAGGGTTACGACAAAAACTAGATGCACTTCGTGTACAAAACGGATAGTCTCTTTCGAACTATCAGGGTTTCATACGGAAACTCGTCTATTACAAAGGGATTTCATTTTTTGAACTTATTTGAACTCCAGACTTTTTCTGTGTTCAAAATGCACCATTCAAAGCCACATCATCAATTTTCAACCCTTTCTGACTTCATTTGTTATTTTTCATGCATTTACTTATTATTTTGAGCTATAAGACCCTGAAATTGAAAAGCATTTCAAATGAACTCTGAAAAGGTTGAAATTGGCATGGTATCATCATTTCATCCACATAGCATATGCAAGAAAGTTGAGAGGGTTACGGCAAAAATTGGATGCACTTCGTGTACAAAATGGACAATCTCTTTCGAAGTATCAGGGTTACATACGGAAACTCGTCTGTTACAAAGGGATTTCATTTTTTTAAACTTATTTGAACTCCTGACTTTTTGTGTGTTCAAAATGCACCATTCAAAGCCACATCATCAATTTTTAACCCTTTCTGA
>NW_025228202.1:90211-91549 GCF_018294505.1 Triticum aestivum | reverse complement strand
TGGTATCATCATTCCATCCACATAGCATGTGGAAGAAAGTAGGGAGGGTTACGACAAAAACTAGATGCACTTCGTGTACAAAACGGATAGTCTCTTTCGAACTATCAGGGTTTCATACGGAAACTCGTCTATTACAAAGGGATTTCATTTTTTGAACTTATTTGAACTCCAGACTTTTTCTGTGTTCAAAATGCACCATTCAAAGCCACATCATCAATTTTCAACCCTTTCTGACTTCATTTGTTATTTTTCATGCATTTACTTATTATTTTGAGCTATAAGACCCTGAAATTGAAAAGCATTAGCAATGAACTCTGAAAAGGTTGAAAGTTGGCATGGTATCATCATTTCATCCACATAGCATATGCAAGAAAGTTGAGAGGGTTACGACAAAAATTGGATGCACTTCGTGTACAAAATGGACAATCTCTTTCGAAGTATCAAGGTTACATTCGGAAACTTGTCTGTTACAAAGGGATTTCATTTTTTAAAACTTATTTGAACTCCTGACTATTTGTGTGTTCAAAATGCACCATTCAAAGCCACATCATCAATTTTTAACCCTTTCTGAGTTCATTTGTTATTTTTCATGCATTTACTGCTTATTTTGAGCTATAAGACCCTGAAATTGAAAAGCATTTCAAATGAACTCTGAAAAGGTTGAAAGGTTGCATGGTATCATCATTTCACCCACATAGCATGTGCAAGAAAGTAGAGAGGGTTACAGCAAAAATTGGATGCACTTCGTGTACAAAACGGACAGTCTCTTTCGAAGTATCAGGGTTTCATTCGGAAACTCGTCGGTTACAAAGGGATTTCATTTTTTGAACTTATTTGAGCTCCAGACTTTTTCTGTGTTCAAAATGCACCATTCAAAGGCACATCATCAATTTTCAACCCTTTCTGACTTCATTTTTTATTTTTCATGCATTTACTGATTATTTTGAGCTATAAGACCCTCAAATTGAAAAGCATTTCAAATGAACTCTGAAAAGGTTGAAAGTTGGCATGGTATCATCATTTCATCCACATAGCATGTGGAAGAAAGTAGGGAGGGTTACGACAAAAAATAAATGCACTTCGTGTACAAAACGGACAGTCTCTTTCGAAGTATCAGGGTTTCATACGGAAACTCGTCTGTTACAAAGGGATTTCATTTTTTGAACTTATTTGAACTCCAGACTTTTTCTGTGTTCAAAATGCACCATTCAAAGCCACATCATCAATTTTCAACCCTTTCTGACTTCATTTGTTATTTTTCATGCATTTACTTATTATTTTGAGCTATAAGACCCTGAAATTGAAAAGCATTTCAAATGAACTCTGAAAAGGTTGAAA